>NC_090265.1:1393480217-1393783091 GCF_040414725.1 Anabrus simplex
AGTTGAATATTATAGACTGCCGTGATCAACCCAGAGCAGGAAGATATAATTCTTAAAAGTTGTGCCAAACCCCATTATGGGTACGTTCCATGTGCCCTTTATTTTAAATTTTTTTACGCTTTTTCCAAAATGAAGTTTAGAATACTTTTGAACAGACACTCCTCCTTTAAAAACAAGAATGCAATATTTCTTCAAGAGTTTGTTTTTCTAATTCACAATGACTTAAAATCGTTTCATCCGTCGAACCTGAATCCTCTTCCCCGGACTGGTTGCCATCACTGATTCTCATATGATAGTTTCTTGATCGATGCAGTATATTTCTGCCTGTCTCCTGGCCCAGGGGAGAACAATGTTTAGTTTCCACCGAAGTGTCAGTCTCATTTATGGCTCTGATTATGTGGAAGCTCCTGAGGTATATATGGTGGTGAAAAATGACATTTGGTGCGCAATTGCTGCGTCTTGATTTTATGATAGACGCTGTTCTTAGAGTGGATTGTCTTCGAGTACCACATTCGGGCGCAATGAGGAAAGCAATGGTAAACTACCTCACTCATCATCACATTTTGTAAGCTTTGCCATGGTGCTACCATCGGTTTTTGAGGTTTTCCTGCAACTGCTTAAACTTTGGTAGTGCTTTATGAGGATCCAATCGGCCTTCGGTCCGAAGACAGTCAGTCAAAACAAAATAGACATTTAGCTATTTGATGCTGAATTATGTCCGCCTCTGTGGTGTAGTGGTTAGAGTGATTAGCTGCAACCCCCGGAGGACCGGGTTCAATTTCCGGCTCTGCCACGAAATTTGAAAAATTTTACGAGGGCTAGAAACGGGGTCCACTCAGCCTCGGGAAGTCAACTGAGTAGAGGTGGATTGGATTCCCGCCCCTAGCAATCCTGGAGGAGGTTTTCCGTCATTTCCCACTTCCCCTCAAGGGAAATGCCGGGATGGTACCTAACTTAAAGCCACAGCCGCTTCCTTCCCTCTTCCTTGTCTATCCCTTCCAATCCTCCCATCCTCCCGCAAGGCCCCTGTTCAGCATAGCAGGTGAGGCCGCCTGGTCTAGGTACTGGTCATCATCCCCAGTTGTATCCTCCGATCCAAAGTCTGAAAATCCAGGACACTGCCCTCGTGGCGGTAGAGGTGAGGTCCCTCGCTGAGTCCGAGGGAAAAACCGACCCTGGTGGGTAGACAAATAAAGAAGAAGAAGCAGAAAAGAAAAAGAAGGTGCTGAATTATTTGTCTCTGGATATATCTATCCGACAACAACTTAACTGTTATGAAACAATTTTATGATATCGGAGTAGTCTCGTCAATTTGAAAGTTATCATTTCCCACACTGAGGGAATGAAGCAGGCCACATGAAGGTAAACACGATCAACCCAGAAGAAAGGACTAACATAAGTAGGATAGTTCCACCCAAAGACGCTGTTTCTCTAAGACAAACAACCTAAGATGGTTTTATCTTTTCGAACATGAACGCTAATATTACGCTATCCAGTCCGCTTCACCAATTCGACTTGGATGGTCAACAAGCCGAAAGTATGTATTAACGTAACTAATGTCATTCGGCTCCATGGTTAAGTGGGTAGCGTGCTGGCCCTCGGTCCAGGGGTACTGGGTTCGATTCCAGGTTGGGTCGGGGACTTTAAACTTCATTGATTAATTTCGGTGATTCGACGGCTGGGTGTGTCTTCATCATTAGAGTTTGTCATAGGTAGGACCCAATACTCATAGAAATACAGGTCGCCTATACGGCGTCTAAGTAAAAGACCTGCACCAGTCCTCTTCGGAGACTACACACCATCATCATCCTATTTTAATTACTTTTTGCCTAGAGCTATCTACTAGGCAAGAATTAGATTACTTTGATAACACTCGAAGATGGTACAGTAATCTGTATTGATGATGTTGGTGATGATGATGATGATGATGATGATGTTTGTTGTTTAAAGGGCCTAACAGCTAGGCCATCGGCCCGTACTCTATATTACCTACGTCGGAATATGTTTAGAGTATGGAAGCATAGGAATGGCTTTAGAGTAAAGTTTAACTAGAAACTATCAATATGCTTAATAATTCAGTCCATTGCAAGCGGATGTTTCCAAAAATAGGCAATTCAGTATATGTCAGCCAATTTAGGGCTGCGTATGTGTCTTTCTCCCACCCTCTTTGGTATTCTGATCGTCTCTGTGGAATCGGTGCCGCACCTGTTGAGAACAGGATCCCGGCTCAATCCTGTGGTATTTGAATATGCTCGGATACGCACGCAAGCCTCGTGTTGGTAGACTTACCAGCATGTAAATAAGTTCCTGCAGGAATAAATTTCTGCGCCTATGCTTCTCCAAACACTTTAAAAAGTAGCTGTTGGGACATAAAGTCAATAACATAAAATACAGTGATCGACGCTAAAGTGAGGCAGTGTCATAATACTCATCAAAAGATAAGTAACTATTCTTCTTCTTCTTCTTCGTCGTCGTCTTTTCCCGCTCATGCGGGGTCGACGTTTTTGACGAGTCTTTTCCATTTCCCTCGGTCCCAAATGTTGTTTTCAGTTAACGGTTTTTCTGCAGAGTCTTCTCGCACACAGTCTATCCATTTTCTTCTAGGTCTGCCTCTCTCCATCCTGCCCTTCACCTACAAGTCAAGCACTCTTCTTGCTACATAGTTCTCATCCCTGCGCTGAATATGACTATACCATAGCAACCGCATTTCTTGAACTTTCTGTGATGCTTGAGTAACCTTAACACTGCCTCGTATCAAACTGTTCTTGATATGGTCTTTCCTAGTAACACCACACATCCATCGCAGCATTTTCATTTCGGCTACATCCAGCCGTTTATTTTATGATTGTACTATTGGCCAAGTTTCTGCACCGTATATCATGGCAGGTCTCACCGCACTTTGGTAGACTCTCCCTTTCACTTGGACATTTAGTCTCCTGTCGCAGAGGACACCAGACAGCCTTTTCCAATTTAACCAGGCAGCCTGAATTCAGCGTGTAATTTCCAGATCTAGATTGCCATCATCAGATACAGTTGATCCAAGGTACTTGAAACAATTACTTGCGTGGAGATGATTTCCATCCATTTTCACACTATAATTTCCCTTTCCACCGAGGCATAAGAACTCTGTCTTATTCCGGCTGATTTTAAGACCTCTATCCTCCAGTGCTTTTCCCCTGTGTTCTAGTTTAAGTTCAAGTTGTTCTCTATTAGTGCTGCATAGTACGATGTCATCTGCAAATAGCATGCACAAAGGAGCTGGATCTATAAGAATTTCAGAGAGAACATCCATTATCATATTAAATATATAAGGACTCAGCGCAGATCCTTGATGGAGACCAACTTCAACTGGAATGGTTTCCGTTAGCCCTACACTGCCTCTAACTTGCGTCTTTGCCCCATGATACATGATGCGCACATACTTCTCTGGTACTCCCTTGGATCTCATGCATCTCCATACATCTTGGCGGGTCACACGATCATAAAAAAGCAAAGCAAAGTCACCTCCGTACAGGCCATGAAGGCCCTTGGAAGAGTGGAAGGTAAATGCTTCCACCATTGTTAACCTTGGCACGTGATGGGGTAGAGTGGTTATCTCTACTCCCGACCACCTTTCCCCCCCAAGAATTAACCTGGTACTCATTTTTGGTGTAGGCTGAGTGAACCCCAGGGCCATATGCACCTCCGGAAGTGAAAATCTCGTTTCATAACAAACGATCATAAGCCTTCTCCAAATCAATAAACACCATATGTAATTCTTTCCTCTTTTCTCTGTATCTTTCCATGAGCTGTCTTAGAGGAAGAATGGCATCTATGGTTCCTTTCCCTGGCATAAATCCAAACTGTTCTTCTCCTATTATTGTCTCCTGTCTAAGCCTACTTTCAATGACTTTTTCCCAGATTTTTATAGTGTGCGACATGATTTTTATTCCTCTGTAATTTGCACAATCCTGAATGTCCCACTTTCCTTTAAAAATGGGGATTATGGTACTCTTCCGCCACTCATTGGGCATTATTTCCTGTTGGAATATTTGTTGGAATAGGTTTAACAACATATCTATTCCCTCTTTTCCCAGGCATTTCCAGACCTCTACAGGAATTTTATCACGGCCCGTTGCTTTTCCACTTTTCATTTTCTTCATAGCAGTTTCAACCTCTATCCTGCATATGTTAGTGGTCACATTATAATTTGGAATACCATCTTCAAACACAAGCCGTTCATTCTCCTCATTAAGCAGCTTTTAAAAATACTCCTCCCATCTCTTCTTAATTAGGTTCTCATCTTGAATTACCATTCCTTGTTCATTTTTCATTTGCTTGATGTGTGTTAGATCTTTTGATGCTCTATCCTGTGCCTTAGCAATTCTGAAGAGCTTTGCCTCACCTTCTTTGGTCTCTAAATTTTCGTGGACTTCATTCCTTGCCATTGCCTTTGCTCTTCCAACAACTCTTTTCGCAGCTTTATTAGCTTGTCTGTAATGTTCTCTATCTTCGGCCATTCCAGATTCTGAACCAGGCTTTCTTGGTTTGTTTTTTCATCTTGATCACATTCTGGACCTTGTCGTTCCACCATCATGTTTTTTTATCAAGTGGAGCGCCTTTCCCAGATGTCATACCCAGAACTTCCATACCAACTTTCCTGATAGCTTCAGCGTTTACTGTCCACCATTTCTGAACACCTTCTACTAACTCTGCTTCTTGTATCACCTCCCATGCCATTGCCTTTGCTCTTCCAACAACTCTTTTCGCAGCTTTATTAGCTTGTCTGTAATGTCCCCGAGGCCGACTTCAGACACGTTGGTTAGATAGGGTGAAAGACGACTCGTAAACCCCAAGCCCCGGGATGTTAGGTATCGTTTGAAGTGGGGAAATGAATTCATGTGCTGAACCCACGCAAGTGGAAGAACTGCTAGGAACCTGTGGATATAATGAAGATACTTTCAAAAATGTCAATGGTGAGACATCAGCAAATTGACATTCTTCTATTTTAGTTGAGATTGAATAAATATATTCATGGAATCATAGCCAAAATTTTAGCTCTTTTCATACAGGTCAGGAAGAAAAACGTTAACCTGTCGACCATGGCAGTTGACAGCTCTGTTAGAGAACAAAGAAAATTCTACAGTAATCTGCACGAGTACCAACCTTCTGCCCAATACATCAGTCGATTCTTACTTAATTTGTCTAAACCGCAAAAGAAGAAGACAAGTTAAGTAGATATATATTCGAATCTGGATACTTACTGGAGTGTTTTGAACGAAGAGATGAATCAGCCTGTACGGAAGATTTGATCATTGTCACGAAATTCTTGGAAGGTACCTAAGATCACATTTCAAGAGTTATGATGTAATTTTCTTTTGAAAACGATATTTGCGTTAACATTTCTTTTAATCACGTCAGTCTTCAACTCTGAATGTCTTCTTTCAAGGGGTTCTATTTTAATAAACTAGTTAACACCGAACGCTGGTTAGCTTTTCTCTGATCGTAACTTTCCAAGCCGGCGTGTAGGCAGGAATCTAGGTAGTAGATAAACGCTCGTACTTCAACTTTGGATAACATGAGAGGAGCCTGTTAAAAGTTAGTTACGGAGAAGGAAATTTGCCGTGTGCTGAGGAAGGGAATTAGCAGTGCCTTCAAGAACGTTCATATCCGCAAGAAGATCCCGCTACTAGTGTAGTGTTACGCTTTGATTTATTTCAAAGTGATGTCGATGAGAAGCCTTTGTCGAGCTCTGCATGTAGAACATTTTTCCTCTAAGAAGGAATATAGCGATTAATCCTCGAAGCTTTCTGAGCTTCGCGAAGTGTATTTCCATGTGTTAGACTTTCAAAGACATCTTCATATGGAAATCTATATCCCCCAGAAGACAAATAATATTGCAGTTCATATTCCAAGATTCTTTAGACGTATATTTTCTTATGTTTTATGTTCTTTTGCAATGGAAGGTATCGTTGTTTGTTAACGAATTATTCTCATCGTAGTAATTTTTTACCACGTGCTTACTATAAGAGATGCGTGCTTTTATTTATTTATTTATTTATTTATTTATTTATTTATTTATTTATTTATTTATTTATTTATTTATTTATTTACTTGTGTATTTATTTATTTTGTTACCGTGGTTTGGTGGATTAGCAGAGGTGAAAGAAGGTGCTGGGATGAACAGGTCTCAACTTACGAAATTAAAGTTACTTTAAAATTTAACAAGGTTATATTTTCTTTTTAAGATCAAGAAATAACAAATATAACAGGTACACAGTAGCCTAGCCACAAATCGAGAATGTACAATTACAGTGTTACAGGTTTTGGGCTCCGAGAGCCAGACACATAATTCTTGAGCAATTAGCCCAACTTTAGCCAGATACCAGGTTTGACAAAGGGGCAGAAAACCCTAATCATGCCCAGGAGCTCTAGCTCCCTATTACTCAGTAAAGCCTGCTCGAGGCACACAGAAATCAAAATGTTAAGAAAGAGCAATCCGCTCTAAAGTTCAAGCCTATCAAAGGCCACACCAAACTCCACCTTCAAGCTGACCTCCAAGCACATGAAAACAGGGGTAAAAATACCCAACCTACTGAGGCCTATTCATTAAAGAAACAGGAAAATTACATGGCCTCCAAAATATCAACTTGAGAGGAGGCGTCCTTGCACTCCTAATACACTTTATTTAAAACCTACTTGGCACTAGACCGTTAATGCAAGGGCTAATCCCATCCTAGAGAGGTGACTTATATGAGAAAACGATTTACATTACATTAGAAGGGAAGAAACGGTTGTGAAAATAAGTTCACCTCAAAGCAATATGAGTGGGAGCTCGAGAGGGTTAAGCACTCTCTATCCCTATATGTAGTTACAGAGGCAGAATTTAAATCAAGAGTCTTTTACATTTTAGAGGACAGTTACATGGTAAAAGGTTTCGAACCCGCCCCGAGGGTTAAACTGCTGAGCTGGCAAGAAAATAAGTTATAAAACGGCCATTACCTGTTGGATGAACTGCTGCCCGAAGAAAGAGGCGCTTCCCGCCCCCTGCTACATAATTTACACAATGATAGGTGTTACTGAAGTGTCGCAGAGACCCGAAAATCAGCAGTTTATATACCCTCGCGGAACATTCGAGACCTTTCCTGAATGATAACACCCGCCCACAAGCTTTTTATTGGACGACCAAAAGATTACATGTCAGAATTGAAGAAGAAAACCCGGATTGGTGGAAAATGAATTACCGAAATTTATGATTGGCCAGTTTCAAAACTGGCAGAAAGAAAGGTTTAACGTTGCCAACTTAAACACAAGCTGAAATAAATTTAATAAGGAACAAACTTATAAATACTAAATTTCTCCAAAAACACAGTTCTTTCACTTCGCACTAGGGTGCATAATTGTAGTCCTTCAGTAGTGCCATCTAGAAGAGAATGTTCACACTTCTTGCTACAGACAAAACAAAAATACATCGAAAACGACACAGTTCAGAACACTTGAGAATTAACACTGTAGTTAAAGTTCAGGTTTCCTCCAGTAGAGGAGTTTCAACTGGCGCAATGTTTGAATTAGCGGAGCGAAGGTACATATTTGTTAATTTATTAATTTACATATTTATTTACTAATTAATTAATTAATTAATTAATTAATTTATTAAGTGTAGCTTACACGTGGTGATTTCTTACAAGCCAAGTTTTAATGACTCGTTAAGTGATGGCATATACTGTTTGAAAAAGTATATCGGGAGGTACAGCTGCCACTATATTTTTCGAAACACATGCAACCAGCTAGCAATTAAATGTCTCTTAGTCCTATCTTGCGCAACATCTTATAGCAATTTTATATGCTCTTGTTCAGATATAGACTTTTCCGCACAATGCAAAAACGGTACAAGAGGAGTAAGTGGGGCCTATCTCAAATCACTGTACCATTGTATGTTAGAGCGGAGTCCAATACTCTAAGTCATTTTTACAAAATGTTACTGTATTGTACAAACTATAGCCACCCCTTTAGCTGTTGGTAGAGAATTGCGCACCTGATCGGTTCAAGAGGCAATTTTCTTTTGACAGAAAAGGGTGGACACGGTATCATAGACAAAGTGATAGGTTTGGACCAATTAGAGGCATTTCAATTCACAGCAATTTTGTACAGTCTCATCATATCGAAATTGATAGAAACGCCTTTTTCACAGTATCTTATAATCTATGGCACGCAAATGCTGTAAAGCAGCTGTAATAGCTTACGCGATGCAATTACTACCACTAGAGCGTTCAGTCTATATAAATAAAATCGTACCGACCGCGTGTCTGTCCATTGACTATTTTGGTGAAATTTCCCACACTTATCCGTTTGAGGTGTAATAATGACTGTCTGCTTATTTTCTAGCTTTGGTGTCTCTTTGTCGGTTTGTTTGAGTTCTTTTAACTTGAAAACTACTGGATATACTTCTACCAAACTTGATATTTGGGGTCCATCTGTCTTTGGGTAGGTTTTAGGTCCAATATTGTTTCTGAATTCCTAAATTTACTGGGAGTTTATCCCAACCGAGACCATGATTTTGCACCCCGGAAAAATATGCCCATCCACGATTAATGGAAAGCTAGGGTACCATCCTTAATGGAAATCAATTTCTAAAACTTTTGTCTCATGCACCTCATTTTGATAGGAGGGTTAATAACGGAGATATTATGAACGTTCGGTTTTGCACGCTAAGTCAAGCGGACATAGGCAAAAGGTATTGTACGTGGAGCAGATTCCTTATCTACCGAGCTCGATAGCTGCAGTCGCTTAAGTGTGGCCAGTTCCCAGTATTCAGGAGATATTAGGCTCAAACCCCACTGTCGGCAGTCCTGAAGATGGTTTTCCGTGGTTTCCCATTTTGACACCAGGCAAATGCTGGGGATGTACCTTAATTAAGGCCACGGCCGCTTCCTTCCCAGTCCTAGCCCTTTCCTGCCCATCGTCGCCATAAGACCTATCTGTCTCGGTGCGACGTAAAGCCTATAGGAAAAAAAAAGATTCTTTATCTATCTATTCAAATAAAATCGTAACGTCCATGTGCCTGTACACTCATTATTATGGCGATGTTTTTCGTACAGCTATCCATTTAAGGGCTAATAATGACCATCTGTACATATGTTTTACCTTTAGTTTCCTGAAAGTCCTAATTTTTACTCCCTCCCCCAAAATCAAGTTTGCGGCACAATCTGCCAGACGATCTAGAAAATTTAAATTTGGGAAAATAATACGTTTTATATTGTAACCGTCGGAAAATTTCCAAGATATTTAAATTTTTATCCCCGAAGAATATCGAATATGGTGGCAATTTTAATTACGGTGCAGACCTTATTTTTGAGGTATTTCGTGCCTGATCGGTAAGTCTTATCACAAAACGAATGGCACAAACACCGTTCAAATTGGAGTGTTCTACAACTTTGGTCCTATTATTTTTTGGTGTATCTCTATCCCTTATAGGTCTATATTGGATTCGTCTCTGTTTCTCAACTGTAAGTAAATATTTACACTCATAGTTCATACATTAAATCACTTATAGGAATGGTAGGATCATCAAATTCTACACGGTCATTGGCTCACACAGTAGCAATTTGTGAGCCAAATGCTATGTTTGTAGCTGTCACACCATTATCCGATATGTAATGCACTGTGAGAGAATCTTGTCTCAATTTCATCAAAATCAACGTTTCTGACTCAATGAATAGGTGAGACACGAGGAAATATCATAAAACCAGCTATTTAGACCGGTAAATACGGCGTCATATGATACGATCCGTTTGTCGATATGACGAACCGTTTAGCAGCAGTTAATTGCAAATGAGGATCTGCAATATTTTAAACATGCATATACTTTTGTATGTCAGTCAATATACACTGACTGACAGAGCAAATGCAACACCAAGAAGGAGTGGTTCGAAAGGGATGAAAGTTGGGGAAAAAACAGAGACGGCACGGACGAATAATTGATGTTTATTTCAAACCGATATGCAGGTTACACAATGCGCACGGCATCGACTCAGTAGGATGTAGGACCACCGCGAGCGGCGATGCACGCAGAAACACGTCGAGGTACAGAGTCAATAAGAGTGCGGATGGTGTCCTGAGGGATGGTTCTCCATTCTCTGTCAACCATTTGCCACAGTTGGTCGTCCGTACGAGGCTGGGGCAGAGTTTGCAAACGGCGTCCAGTGAGATCCCACACGTGTTCGATTGGTGAGAGATCCGGAGAGTACGCTGGCCACGGAAGCATCAGTACACCTCGTAGAGCCTGTTGGGAGATGCGAGCAGTGTGTGGGCGGGCATTATCCTGCTGAAACAGAGCATTGGGCAGCCCCTGAAGGTACGGGAGTGCCACCGGCCGCAGCACATGCTGCACGTAGCGGTGGGCATTTAACGTGCCTTGAATACGCACTAGAGGTGACGTGGAATCATACGCAATAGCGCCCCAAACCATGATGCCGCGTTGTCTAGCGGTAGGGCGCTCCACAGTTACTGCCGGATTTGACCTTTCTCCACGCCGACGCCACACTCGTCTGCGGTGACTATCGCTGACAGAACTGAAGCGTGACTCATCGAAGAACACGAAGTTCCACCATTTCCTCATCCAAGTCGCTCTAGCCCGGCACCATGCCAGGCGTGCACGTCTATGCTGTGGAGTGAATGGTAGTCTTCTGAGCGGACGCCGGGAGTGCAGGCCTCCTTCAACCAATCGACGGGAAATTGTTCTGGTCGATATTGGAACAGCCAGGGTGTCTTGCACATGCTGAAGAATGGCGGTTGACGTGGCGTGTGGGGCTGCCACCGCTTGGCGGCGGATGCGCCGATCCTCGCGTGCTGACGTCAGTCGGGCTGCGCCTGGACCCCTCGCACGTGCCACATGTCCCTGCGCCAACCATCTTCGCCACAGGCGCTGCACCGTAGACACATCCCTATGGGTATCGGCTGCGATTTGACGAAGCGACCAACCTGCCCTTCTCAGCCCGATCACCATACCCCTCGTAAAGTCGTCTGTCTGCTGGAAATGCCTCCGTTGACGGCGGCCTGGCATTCTTAGCTATACACGTGTCCTGTGGCACACGACAACACGTTCTACAATGACTGTCGGCTGAGAAATCACGGTACGAAGTGGGCCATTCGCCAACGCCGTGTCCCATTTATCGTTCGCTACGTGCGCAGCACAGCGGCGCATTTCACATCATGAGCATACCTCAGTGACGTCAGTCTACCCTGCAATTGGCATAAAGTTCTGACCACTCCTTCTTGGTGTTGCATTTGCTCTGTCAGTCAGTGTATATTCACTGACGTCGATTTTCAGCGATCAAGAAAGAGTGTGTCTGCTATTGTAATCAGTACTCCCCACATCGAATTTGACTGTCAGTGGGAATGGAGTCCTCCAACTCCCGCGTTTGTGGCATTAGTAAAGGGGGCCCACCATTGTAATGAATAATTCCCTTCTCAATTTCACTTGCAGAAGGGAAGGATAAATGGAATTTTGTTCAAAACTCCCCTATTTGATTGGGTTTGGCTGTAGGCAAGGGTGCCCGCCATTATGGAAAAAAAGGTTCCCATCTAAAATGTGACTGGCATCAGGTATAGTCGCCTGCTATTTTAATGGAAACTCACCAGCTCGCTGTGACTGGCAGTAAGCTGGCTGGCATTATACAATGGGGCCTGCCATTATAATGTAAAGTTCCCAACTCGATTGTGAGTGGCAGTAGGCAAGTGAGCCTGCCGTTATCATCACAACTCCGCAAGTCACACTTTACATTGGAAACAACGTATGCTGTTTCTCGGATAACGCTAAGAGGCAGCCAACTTTTAAAAAAAATTCGCTGCATGTACAGTAATTTACTTCCTTATCCGTATACATTGTAGAATACCATGGAGTAGCACGTGTATATTTGCTAGTAAATTCATAAAACTGACCACAATGCTGTACCACATCAGTAACTTTCTCGAAGCAAGAACTTTCACTCTCGTCGTGAATACAGAGTTGTAAAAGCTGGACGTTCAAGCAGAAAGTAGCTACGTGGAATTAGGCGTGTTAGAAGTACCAAGATGAACGCCCCAGGGGCTCTGAACTTTGGAGCGTGGGTTGGCAACCACGGGGCCCACAGCTGAGTCCTGGCACATTGTTTCCACTTACTTATGCCAGGCTCCTCACTTTCATCTATCCTATCCGACCTCTCTTGGTCAACTCTTGTTCTTTTCCGACCCCGACGCTATTAGGTTTGCGAGGGCTAGGGAGTCTTTCATTCTCACGCCCTTCGTGGCCCTTGTCTTCTATTGGACGATATATTCATTTTTCGAAGGGTCGGTCCCTTCCATTTCTTCTCCCTGATTAGTGTTATATAGAGGATGGTTGCCTAGTTGTACTTCCTCTCAAAACAATAATCACCACCACCACCACCACCACCAAGATGAACTACATAACGCAGTGAGGGTTAGAAACCTAATTGCGTCATGCCTTTTTAAATTTTCATTTCGTGCACTTCTAGGCATCATTTACGAAGAATTGACATTTTTTTGCTAGTTGCTTTACGTCGCACCGACACAGATAGGTCTTATGGCGACGATGGGACAGGGAATGGCTAGGAGTGGGAAGGAAGCGGCCGTGGCCTTATTTAAGGTACAGTCCCAACATTTGCCTGGTGTGAAAATGGGGAAACCACGGAAAACCATTTTCAGGGCTGCCAACAGTGGGGTTCGAACCAACTATCTCCCGAATGCTGGATACTGGTCGCACTTAAGCGACTGCAGCTATCGAGCTTGGTAAGTGACTTTTTTGAAGTCTCAGATATTCTTCTAAGGAAGTTATAATAAACAGACATAATGGCTATCGCCACGTAAGCACCGACTACGGAAAAATTGTGAATACCACCTGAAACAGAATGCTGAACTCACTTAACAAAGTAATAGGTACATACTCCGCTCGTAGGGAATGATTTCAACTGTCTGGGCTGAAGAGACACTTGTTTCTTTAGCATACTGTGGTGTTTGCAGCAAAGCTAACCTGTCTGCACATTCGAGTTCAGAACTTGTAACATACAAGATCATTTTCGATGCTATAGCGTGGATTATTCCATTAATACAGAGATACGAGTCCTAGTCTTCGTCGCCTGGAATGACTGTATGGTACTAATCGCAGCCAGCATGTGATTTTTCGGACAGAAGCTACGAGCTTTTATTTTTTATGTTATACTCTGAAGGCACTTGCAGTTACTGATGAACTTATTAAAGTTTAACTTTCTTAAGTCTCAAAAGTCACTTTTCACGTTTGGAAAGAACGCATACCTGAGAAAGGAATAATAACACGCGACGGTTTTTCGCAAACGGCTACAACGAATGAAGGGCACTGTACTTATTATCAGCATTAATGTAAAGTAACCCTTATTTTTCTCCCGTTATTAGAGTTTTCAAACTTAATCGATGTCAGCGGAGAAAATTAAAACCAACAATTAGAAAAAAAAGCAAAACTAGGGAAAATTACAAGAAAAAACAATCGAACCAGGACAACATCAGACAATACACTAAAAAGATACAGTAATACTCCACGCTAGTGGACCAAAAAAAAGTGAAACACAAAAACAAAAGAAAAGAAAAAACACTGGTAGTGCGGCTAAACAAAAACTATACTGAATATAGAACAAAAATACAAAATAGTGGCATCATGGCAACACGAGATTAACTGCCTCACTTTCTGGGTACGTGATGGCATGCGTAACTCAATCTCCTGACCTAGCATAATACATATGCTAGGATATCTCCTTCTAGTGACATATGCCATCACCTTTCCCCTTTCCCCACAGCTACCCAGTAGTGGGGAAGGCCGCCATTTCTCCTGTGCTGAGTAGCGAAATTTAACGCTCTACCTGTGTCATGATAATCCACTGCCTTCTTGTTTCTCCTCTTGACACAACTGAGAATTAACCTTTAAGGCGGCTGTGCATCTGCTTCTAATTCTGATCAAAAATCTACATAAGTTACCAGCAAACTTCCACTCAGATACTAACCACCTTAAAGCTTATCTTAATCGCACAGATGACCAATCCACTTCAATTGCTGGAGGCCATAGCCCTTAGGAGATTCATACGGCTAATTTATTTATTTATTAAACACCCACATCTCTTTAATCGTTTCTTTACTTACTGTCAGCAAATGAAAGTCCTTTCCCTCATCAGCACATAATACACACAATGTATTTACTTTTAACTTCGTCCAACCTCTATTCATATATAAACCTGAAAACCACCAAATTAAAACTCTTCTCACCGTCCTATTTACATTTACCACTCTCAAATTTACCATCTGATTAACCCTCAGAAACATCTTTAGGGTAGCCGTCTTCCTACATTCGGCTACCAGCTCTTGTTCAGCAATATCTCTCGCCCTCTTCATCATGTGTTTCCAATATTTACCCCCTATTCCTCCCCCATTCAGTATTATAAAACTCATCTAACCCCAGTCTATCTAAAGCATACTTCACCTTGTCCACCTAGTAATCCCCATAATTGCACTTCATTTGACACTGGTAAGTCGACTGCAGAATTAGGCCCCCTTCACCTTCCCTGAAGTTTCACCAGTAAGCAAGCACTCTTGTCAAAATGTCATCATGATATACTCTTTGCTCAGCATCTTTACTCCTGCACTCGCGGTACACAATGGCAACCCCATAAAAATCTTACAGGTCATACTCTCTACCTGCTCTAATAGCACACACTCCTTCTCCATGCCCCAAACCTCAGAAGCATACAGCATTATACTCTTCACTGCCGCATTAAACAGCACGCTTTTTATATCATAGCGTACCCCCGAAATTTATTCTCCAATATCCTGTTTACTGAATGTGCAGATTGGCCTTTCCACTTGGTTCGCCTAATTTGCTACAACCAACCACCATTTCTACATATCATCACGCTTGACACTCCATTTTTTCCACCACCTCTATCTCTTCCCTATTTATTGCCCACTTACTCTCCGGTTTCTTTTTGTTCCCTTTCCTACATACCACTATATTAGACTTTTTACTGTTGGTCTTCAATGTCCACTTCTTTAAAAAACTCCAAACCTCGTTCAAGCATTTTTTGCGGGCCCCCGGCTGTCAACGTGAACAATAACACATCATCCATAGAAAACAACCCTGGAGTTTATTGTATGGTCACTTTTTCTCTACATGGCCACCTAGTAAGTCGCTGATAAACAATAAGAAAATAATTTGCGACAATTTGCAATTTCAATTTCAATTTCAATTTCAATCAATCCACTAACCACCTCTATCTCCACCTTAATGTTACAATAGACTTTTGCATATATTCTTCTGATCGCTCCTCTTATCTTCTCCCCCATCCATACCCTCTCCAGTCTTTCAAACAAGGCCTCCCTGTTCACTGTGTCGAACGCGGTCTGGAAGTCAATCGCAGCTATAAACAATTTAGAGCTTCTTTTCTCACATACTTATCAATCATTGTTCTCACAATCATTAGATTATCTGACGTCCTCCTCCCTTTTCTGCAGCCACTCTGAAAAATCGAGAGAATGGAGTAATCTTCTGTCCACTTCCTCAACCTTCTGCTATTATCTTGGGAATTTCGTCGCCTCGAATATCTTGTTTATGCATGTAACCAAACTCTCTGTCGTCTGTCTATTTTTTTGCAAATTTCTTCCAATAAACATTAGTTGTCCCACTTCCCCCTCCCACAGTCCTGTTCTTCAATTTACTTATCACTTCCCTCACCTCACCTGACAGCCCCTCTCCATCCCCCTCTCAACTTTGTAGCCTCCTTCTGCCTTACCCACCCTTCCTTCTCAAATATTATAATTCCTGGAATTACTCCACCCAAGTTCCATACTCAATTTTAGGTATTATTACTCAACTCGTCCCACTATTTATTTTGTTAACACTCGCCCACACCTTATCTCCTTCCCTGTCCTTACACTCCCTGTTCAGTGCTTCCGTTTGAGCCTCTTGCCATGCCTTTCTCCTCTCCTAGCATTTCTTATGTTCCTTTCTCAACCTTCAAAACTGTTCGCTTTACCCCCTCCCAACATGTTTCCTGAATTCAGCCAGCGCTCTTATCACTACATTCCTCTTCACCTTACACTCCTTATCGAACCATCCCTCCCCCTCACCTCTGGTCTCCTTCCTGTTTGAATTTTCCACCACCACTCTCCTACCAGGATATTGCATTAGCTCTAATGCCATATCGATATTATTGCCCTCCACTTCTACCTCGATCCCCACCCTAATGATAAAAAATTCTGCATTTTTAAGGTAGTTGTTTTGCTTCGCTTTACCCCCCTCTGTCCAAATATACTTGGGGAATCTGCAGACTTTCTCCCTCCCCACCCTTTCTAATCTCCTCTCTTCCACTCTCCCACTCCTATTCAAGATTATATATACCGGGGAATGGTGTGATTCCACCCAATCAACCACCTCCATCCCGTTAATTCTATCTAACATATTTTCTGAACTAATTACCAAATCAACAAAACATCCTCCCTCATTTGTAATATATGCCATTTTTCCTTCCCTATCGCTTTTCCACCACCCATTCAGAATGTACAGCATTGTTTATCATACTCTGGCAGGAGCAACAAATTCTAGTGTTCAAATCCCCTAATAAAATCAATCCATCTTCTTCGTACTTTCCGCTAATACTATTCTAGTTATTTCCTCTATTTCTCCATCAAATATATGTATTTACGTATATCGAGCCCCTTAGTAGATTGTATATACAACACAGGCACACACTCTTCCTCTCACCTCCCTCCAGCTTAAACCTAACCCACGTTACCCCTTCCATCTCATTCTCTATATGTATAATTTGATCACTTAACTCTTCTTTAAACAAGAATGAATTACCCCCTGGATTCCTTCCCTTCTTTCCCTGCTTTTTTCTCATTTTATTACCACGAACCCCTTCCAAGTTAGGTTTATCCCTTCCTTTAGCCATATCTCTAGGAGGGTCACTGTAACAAAACTCTCCACCATCTTATCAATTTCTACATTACCCAACTTACTTTCTAGCGCGTTAATATTTACAAAGCCTATCTTACGCCCTAGCTACCTACTACACTCATTTGCCCCCTCCTTATGACCCTTACTTCTATTTACCTCAGCTGCGTTATTTGATTTACTTCTAGCATTACGCATTCCTTCTGTTTCCTCCCTGCTCTCTACCTTCTTTGACGTCTTAGCAGATTCTCTGCTCCCCCTCTCCTTTTGCCCTTCGCGCTTCTTCCTCCACAGATATTTTGGACGTACCCTTCTAACCCTGCTCATTACCTCTCTCCGGCTACTCTCCTCCTCCACCTCCACAGCATTTTCCTGTGTTGCACGACTCCCCCACCTCTCTCCGTAAGTTGATCAGCCCTTTCTTCTCCCCGGCGATTTTTACTGTTACCTCCTCTTCTTCCCTTACACTGGATTTTGCTCCTCACATTGCCAACAGCCATTACTCCTTCATCACCAGCCAAACCCCCCTCTTTTCTTGCCACACCTGCCGCTCTCATTTGCATAATCTCCCTCAGATTGGTCTTGTCCCGTTGGTGCAACTTTTCAACCGACCATTCTACTACCCATCTACCATTCACCAGCACCAACTTATTGCCCCTAACGCTCTCAATCCTTGTTGCCTCGCTCTCCACATGTGTCTTCTTATCACTTTAAACTCTCTGATCGCTTCACTACCTATATCCTGTTTCAACCATATCTTCTCTTCCTTTAAGATTCCTGCGTTCCTTAGGACAACGTCAGCCATCAGGGTAGACATCAATGTAAGCTTAATTGGTCTCCCACCTTTATCTTTCACTCTTCCTACTCTCTGAACCTCACCAAGATCCACCTCACTAAAGTTTACCTTCATTCAATTCTGTACCATCCCCACTACATTATAAACTAGTGTCACCTTATCTTCCTTCGTATCTTCTTCAAGACCATAAATAAAAATCTTATTCCTCCTTCGTTCCTGGTTCCCATCCGCAACTACTCTCTCGAGTTTTGCCACCTCTCACTCCAGCCTCCGAACTTTCTTTCGCATTTCTTCTATCTCCGCCTCATTTCTCCCCACTTTTTCCTCCACCTCATCCACTTCATTCTACGCACAGTCTTAAGTTATTTAACTGATTGGAATTATCTCTTATCATTTCCTTTAATTACTCTATCTGACACGCCTCCTTCACCACTTCTTTTAATGCCTCTATCTCTTCCCACCCTAGGACACCAATTGGGCCTCGACTTGGTTTATCTCTACTCCACCTATTATAAGCAGCGCTATCAGCATCACTTTTACCAGCAGCCCTGCCATCTTCTCCATTTCCTCACCCTTCACCCTCATGCTGGATTCCGATTTTTTCTTTCACCTGCACTGGCAAATTCCAATCCTCACTCGATAAAGCTCTGGCGCTATCCCCATACTTCATCCACTCACTCAACACATCAGCTCACACTGCTTACTCGATCGAGACTGTGTATTGTCAGCATTATGACACACACATTCAACCAAGCAACTGAGCACGTTGGACTCGAAGAACGACTGGACTTCATACGTAGAGCACATGAAACAGCACATAGTGATCTTTACAGCAAAGAGCAGGCAGGTTCCACCACATGCGTTGCAGCAAGCAAAAATGACTCACTTCTACCGTACTCAGATATGCATTAACAAAGGAACATTTCCTTCATTAATTGAATGGCCATGCACAAACCCATTGCACCTCTGTCGGTAATAGTGAAATTTACTGCAAATAGCTCTCTTAAGAGCTCTATTAAGAGAGATGATCATGATTTAGGTTTGTCTTAGACAATGCAACTCGCACGCCTCGAATCTCCGACTAACGAGCACCGCTTTAATCCTTTAACTTCAAGCACGCTCTGCTATCACGGTCTGTCGTTTGCCAGCGTTATATCAACACTACTTCTAGTCATTCAGCCATCATATTCTCTGTGCATGAAGTTTCTTTGATACAGAGTTTTCAGGATTCTTTACAATCATTCGGAATTTTATCGTTGATGCTGATTTAGTTGACACGAATACGAATTAACCAAAGTGTAGTAAGACCAGACATCTCGTGAATAGCCAAGGTGAATAGGGGCAGCTGTACCACTCGGTATATGCAAGGGTGTGATGAATTTAATAGTCATGTCATCCCTCAACTCGAAAGATGCCACAATAGAAATAAGTTTATATCTCACCCTTGAGAGTCTTGAAATTGACTTCTGTGTGATTCTTGACTTTACTCAGAAATTCCTTCCATTTTCCCACTTATGTGTGTTCTGCATTCTTGTTTCATTTCCTCGACTTCAGTCGAAACGCATCCCAATGGTTGAGGTTCGGTATCAGTCACACAGTCCGGAATTACTTGACTACTAATTTTGCGTGTAATCCATCCATTATAATAACATAGAGTACTGTATTTCAAACAATGCACGTACAACAAATTTGTGCACTCTATGGATATTCTTATGTTACCTATATTCTTGCAGTCGGATTTATCATGAGTTGGTTTTTCAAACAACACGTTTTCTGAGTCCTTTCAGTAGTGTTAGGAATAATGAAATCTTGATCAAAAAGAAATGATTCATCCGCTTCAGCTTCATCGATAATTATTCTACCATTTTGGTGTGAAAATGAATATCGGCTAAGCTCATTTCCCTTGCAATTCAGTGATTCCAAGACTGTGGAATCCCAAATACATAAACTAAATGAAACTAATACGCACTTAAAGCAATATTGTAGTGGGGAAACATCCCCCATAATACGATATCATGTGCTGTGTGACAGATGAGTTTAGTACATAAGACTGACACTCTATAAAGAGAAAACCGATAATAATATCTTCGTTTAAACGTTTCCAAGACGATCATGTTTTTCGACTGAGAATCCTTTCCATATCTTGGACATCTTTAGAGGAATGAGCAAATATACCGGCTTCTACAAGTTATAACGTAGCTGAAACTAGATGGTAGAAGAGTACGCTGGATAGTGAACTTGAAATATTAGTATGACTTGAACTCTATTCAACTCTTCATTACTGCACTCGACAACATTTCATAGACAGCCGTGAGGGTAGCCAACACCCAGAGCGGGTAAGGTAATCAATGAAGGGTGTGAGGGTTACGCTCAAATTTCTTACATACAAATTGATTTTGGGAATCAATCGAGGACATGGTCTGAGAAAAATGCTAAATACCCATACTATAAGAATAATAATAAGTAAGGGGCGGAGGATGTCTGCTATGTGTAGGAAACTGAATGTTGTTGTAGGAGGTTAGTGTTGCGTGTGTGTGAGTTGGAGGTATGTTGGGGTCAGTACAAACACCTAGCCCCCGAACAAAGGGATTAACCATTTAATGTTAAAAATCTGACCCGGCCTTGAAGAGAACCCGGGGCCTCTGAATCAAAAAGCACTACGCTCACCAGTCAGCCAAGGGGTCGGACAAAGATAAGTGAACTACAACACCCTCTTCAGGGAATCGCACAGATGTGTCTGAATACAGAGTCAAAGGGTCTTTCTTGAGCGGAGTAATTACGCTGCCTAGTTGTTCAGTTAGGACGTGGACAAGATAGTCAGCGTACGCCTATACACTCCATTAGAGATAATAAGTAACATCTTGGAGCATGATAGGTCTTCCGTGGGAACAATAAATTACATGTACTTCTAGATTTCAAGTCATGTAAGTTCGTCGAACTGCGATAAATACATAACAGTTAAAAGTGGAGCTTTCATTCAAAAGAATTTACGATACTTATTGAAGGACGTCTGTTATTGCTAGTCGTTTAACGACACACTAGTACTTGAAAGGTTTCCGGTGACGCAAGGTTGCTAAAAGGAAGGTAGCATCCGTGGTCTTGATTAAAGTACAGGCCCCAGCATTTATCTGAAGTGAGAATGAGAAACAATCTCTATTTCAAATACTAGATTTGTACCAAAGACTCTGTAAAATGGGCTCAGAGATGCTAAAGTGTGGCAACGAATGCAGAAGGCGGTGATAATAGGGACGACAAGTATCGTGAGGAAGATCATGGGTACTACTAAATTGAAACGACAATCAGTTCTTTGATTTGGTTAATATGTGTGTCTGGAAGTTCTATGTGCATATTTTGTTATCCAGTCGTAAAATATAGAATATATATGGCTTACTTCTTAAACCTCGTATCTCCCAATGCTCTTCCTATCCAATGCTCTTCCTTAAGACTGGTCACGCATCGGTGCTACATATTGGTATGCAGTCCATCAGAAACAGATAGGTCGTATGGTAACGATGGGATAGGAAAGGGCTAGGTGTCAGAGTAAAGCGGCTGTGGCCTTAGTTAAGGTACAGCCCCTGCTTTTGCCTGGTGTAAAATGGGAAACCGCGGAAAACCATCCTCAGGGCTTCTGGCAGTGAGGTTCGAACTCATTATCTCATAATATTTAAATCTCTGGAAACTAGAAGTGTCCAATCTAGAAAGGAACAACGTAGGGTTCCCACGTAAACAATATTTATATTGTACACTGTTTGGAAAATTCACCTAAAAATTACTTTACCGCTTTGCACAAACACGAATTTCAAATGGGTCAGTGGAAAAGGGTTCTAAATTATTCCACTTAAAACCGTATAACTGTGACACATACTCTTCAACAATATGAGCCTGTACGTAGGCGATTTCATGACTGGTGTCTGAAAAACTTATACAATCTACAAGAAGACTCACATTTTGTTTTCGGATGAGGCCTGGTCCCGTCTCTATGGCTATGTGTGTTCCATGTTACTGGAGTGGTGCTAAACTTGACTTCGTACATGAAGTTCTCGGCAATGACAAAAACAATCGGTATATGGTGTGCCATAAGCGGTGAAAATCAATTCGGGCATTTTTTAAAAAGAATACGATCGATTCTATTACTTAAGTGAATACGATATTAATCATCCTTCTCAGAGAATTTCCATTTGTTCAACAGGACTATATCACTGCTCACAATCTGGATAATTCCATGGGAGATATTCAGAAAGTATTTCCACAGATCCGAGTTATTGGTAAGGATTATGTATATCTCCAACCCCCTGTTCACCTGCCTGCGATTATTATCGCTGTAATAAATAAAATTTCGTGTGCGAGAATAACCCGCATAACATACAAGAACTGAAACGTAATATTCGTCAGGATATTGCCGGAATTCTCCAAAGTGAACCACAACGAGTGATGAATAATTACCTGACGAGTTGCCAAAAATGTGTGGAGAATGAAGGTGGGTATTTCCAACATATCCATTTATAATCTGGTAATTTCTTAAAATTGTTTGTTTTACCGTTGTATGGCTTAACTTCTCGCATGCGGCGAACGAGCGGGCGCTCGCTCATAACTAGAAATACCGCGCTAGCGTATCTATCAACCTGTACAGTAGTTAGATATTTAATTTTAATTTTGTTAAGATCATCACTTGTTTTCAGGATTTAAGAAATAATACAATTTTATTTATTACTACCATAAAAATGTTTAAAATTATAACAAAAAATATGGCTTCCGATTGAGATAGCCAAAAATTAAATTCAGGAAACTCAATCGCCAAAAATTACCAGTGTTTCACCCTGAGTGCGGCATAGACTCATCCGTTGGATACCGCACCATTCCAAGACACTGGCCGGCTATCACGGCGGTAGCGTCAGCCCTGCAAGGTATACAGGTGATAAGCACAATGCAGTGTCGAAACACTAGTAATTCTTGACGATTGGGTTTCCTGAATTTTATTTTTAGCTATCTCAACCGGAAGCCATATTTTTGGTTACGCTAGCCCGAGAGGGGAATATAGCAAGTGGATATGCAATTCTTCCCTAGTACGTCGGCATTGGATTGTGCTTATCACATGTATAGCCTGCAGTGGCGTCGCTACCGTTCACTAGCCGGCCAGTGTCTTCGAAAGATGCGGTGTCCAACTGATGAGCCCATGCCGTACTCGGGGCGAAACACTGGTAATTTTTGACGATTGAGTTTCCTGAATTTTATTTCTAAAAAATGATAGTTATCTATGAAGTGGTACGCCTATGTCGGATAACAGTATGTTACTTTAGTATAACATAAAACATAATACAAAGGGCGTACTATGTTGTTTTACACTTTTTTTCTACCCAAATGAAGTACATTACACGCCAGTTGTTACGTCTTCTTTCTCAACATAATCTCCTCGTAACTCTATGCACTTCTGCCATCGATGTGTCAGTCTCTCCTGATCTTCCTGAAAACATTTTCGGAGTGCTTCGTACCCTTGCGTGCCCAGTTCTGAAAAATCTGCAAAATGACGACCACGCAGAGGTTTCTTCATGTTCCCAAACAGGCGATAATCACATTTCTTGGGCGGTGGACTGCCCTATGCTTCCATTGCACGGATTGTTGTTTCGTTTGTGGCTCATGGTAATGGAGCCATGTCTCATTACTAGTCGCAACCCTAGCCATGAAGTCGAATGGATCTTGATCATGGCGTTGCAGAAGTTCTCTGCACACGTCCACATGCCTATGATTTTCGTCATCAGACAAGAGTCTAGGCACCCACGTGGATGACACCTTCCCCATCTGTAAGTGGCCGTGCACGATCCGCTGCAGGGTGTTTCGGCTAATACACGTGGCTGCCTCCATTTCCGTAAATGTGATGCATTTGTTTCCTTGGATGGCCTGTTCGACCCGGGCAATGCTGACTGGTGCTGAGACTGTCACATTCCTTCCAGAACTGGTTCCCTTGTCCACCGATGTGCGCCCAGTTTTCCAAACTTCAACCGAGCTGTGAACTGTTTTCCGTGACGGCGCATGTTCTCCACAGACTGGCACCAAGCGCCGATGAATTTTTGCAGTGGTCATGCCTTCTTTCCATAGGGACCAAGTCATATAGCGCTGTCCCTGACGGTTGCTTTCCATGTTGTCTGACTCTACGCTGACAGTGTTGTTATAAGATGGTTATCACGAGTGTATTCGTTTGCCCTAGTGCGTGTGCTGCTACCAAACATGGAACAAGACACTAATTACACATCACCACCTTCAAAAGTGAAATGTTAACGTTATAGTACGTCTCTCGCAATAAGGGAAATAATATGTCAAAAATTGGCTATGTAAATTACGTAGTGAAGAACTATCGGTAGAGTACACCGCCGGTTCATGGATAGTAATGATGAAGGTAGTAACAACAGTAAAGCAAAGTCATCTCCGTACAGGCCATGAAGGTCGTTCATGAGGTAGAAGGTAAAGTCTTCCACTATCCCACTAACTAACTATTAATGCTTTCATTCCCCACCCTGAAGAGGTAGGGCGGGCCACCTAGAGGTTAACGCCCTCTCTCTGGCCAGGATAGGTGACGGGGAAGTGGAGAAATGTGGGATGAAGGAGATGGGTAAATGGAGATACAGAAAAAGTAGATGTGAAGGAATGGCTTCTGTGCTAAGGAGTACAATAGAGATGAAACTTTATTGAAAGAGATACAATGTCGTGTACATTCAAAAAAGAGAGATGACAAGAATTGGACGAAGGTGCTTGGGAGAAGATGGGAAACTAGGATGTGGTAGAAAGAGGAGAAGTTAACTAGGGAAGTGAGGAGAAGGTTGAGGAGAGCAAGGTAAGGTGGTGGTTGGGGAAAATAGTTTGGCGGGGGTGGGACTGCAGAAGATCGTAGACGTGGACGGGGTGAGTGAGGAGAGACAGGCCGGGGACGACTGCGGGATGGAGGAGGACGGTGTAAGTGTTGTGGAGGTGAATAAGAGGGTTCGACCCGGTGATGGCGACCGTAGAGGTAGAGTCCTTGAGCGATGAGGCGCTGGAGTCTGAAGTTGGAGGCGCACCAGGAACGTTGGACCGTCGGCATTGTAGATCCGAGAAGCTCGTCATACAGGGAGGCCTGCCTGGCGAAGATCTTGAAGAATGGCTGCAGGCGCTATGCTTGGGTCCACACCGTGAATAACACAGCTGTAGGTGGAAGAATGTTCAGGTGGCGGTGAACGTACCACGTTCGTAGGAGGAGCGGTGGAAGATCCCTTGGCAGTCGGCTGAATAGATGTAGGCTGGAGATTCAAGGGATCAGGGCTGGGAGAGGTGGGGAGGGAGGTTATCAATAGGGGAAAAGGATGGGATATAGTGGTATTAGTAATAGGAAGGATGGAAGAGGAGTGAGCAGAAGTAGTGATGGTGGTGGTAGTAGTGGTAGTTGGGACAGGTATGGTATTGATGGATGGGTAAGCAGATACGGTGGAGGTGATGATAGTAGTTGTGGATGATGGAAGGGGTGGGCGTGAGTAATACGGAGGAGGCGTACTTGCAGCAGGCGTAGCAGGGTCTTCAACATCCAGGATCTGGGCGATGACGTGTAGCAGGGTCTTCAACATCCAAGATCTGGGCGATGACGTGTGAAGGTGTAGATGTCACTTGGTGGAGACGGCGATGAAGAAACACTCCATTAGTCTGGACGTGGTTGCAGGCATCCAAAGTGTGGATAAAGAGAAGCCCCTCTTGGTGCGAGATCGGGTCGTCGTAAAGTCTGGTGACACCAGAGACACCGTGTGTGCGAAGGGCACTATAAATGTCCTCGTCAGAGATCGCTGGGTCAACGTCATTGATTATACATGTAAAAATGGCGAGGGAAAGCCGGCCTCCAACTTGGTGCCAGCCGATATGCTTATTGGCTCGGCGAGGTGCGAAGTTACAGGTGTGGCGTCACCCTGGCCGATCAAAAATTGGAGAGATGATCACTCCACTATCCGTAACTCGTCACCTGATGTGGTAGGATCGTTAGCTATACGCCCATTGGTGGTAGTAGTAACAGTAGTAGAAAAGGAAAACACAACGTAGAACAAGAAGGGGAAGGAATGGAAAAGAAGTAGAAAGGGTAAAAAGGGAAGTATACCTCCGAGAGAGTAAAGAGGAAGGAATGACTTTAAATCAGTATATTATGAATTTGTTCGGTCAGAGGATGCTGAGTAGACTTCGGAATCAAGTGGTCACGGGTGGACAGTGCCCCGAAATCTCTGCATTCAGAAACGGCGTTATCGCCCAGGAGGCCCGTCGTCCTCTTCGCGGGAGGAATAAAAACTTTTCTTGGTAGTAGAATTTGTGTTTGCCGGGCTGAGTGGCTCAGACGGTTGAGGCGCTGGCCTTCTGACCCCAAATTGGCAGGTTCTATCCTGGCTAAGTCCGGTGGTATTTGAAGGTGGTCAAATACGTCAGCCTCGTTTCGGTAGATTTACTGGCACGTGAAAGAACTCCTGCGGGACAAAATTCCGGCACCTCGGCGTCTCCGAAAACCGAAAAAGTAGTTGGTGGGACGTAAAGCAATTAACATTATTATTATTATTATTATTATTATTATTATTATTATTATTATTATTATTATTGTACCGGGCGGTACACCTCTACTCTGTTTATTTAAAAGTTGCGCCAGTTGAAACTCCTCTTCTGGAGGAAGGTTGAACTTTATCTATTCTATTAATTCTCTACTTTCTCAGAAGATGTCACCACGTGGAAAATTTTGAGTTTGTGAACTGTGTCACTTTTGATGTGTTTTTGTTTCGCTTGAAGTAAGAAGTGTGAACTTTCTCTTCTAGAGGACACTACTGAAGATCAACAATAGTGCGACCTAGTGCGGAGTTAAAGAACTATTTTGTTGGAGAAATTTTTATTTCAAAAGTTTGTTTCTTGTTAAATTTCTTTCTGTTATCGTTTAAGTTGGCTGTATACCCCTCTTTTTCCCCTTAGTTTGGATCTAGCCAATCCCGAATTTCTTTAATTAATTTTCCACCAATAATGTGTTTCTTTTTCCTCTATGTAGGGGTTTCTTTTCCCGAACCAATAAAAACTTTGAGGGAGGGTGTTTTATTTCCCCTAACGCCTAGAATCTTCCGCGAGAGGATATAAACTGCTGATTTTGGGGTCTCCGGGCCACTTCTGTTCCATCTTTCAGTGTATTAAGTACATAGCAGGAGGCGGGAAGCGCCTCTTTCCTCGGCAGCGATCTACTACCAGGTAATGGCCTATTAATATCTTCTTTTCTTGCTAGGTCGGCAGTTTAACTCTCGCGGCGGGTTCGAAGCGTTTTCCATCATGTAACCTTTTCCTAAAATGTAACTACTCTTTTCTTCTTTTTCTTGTAAAGCTACATATTGGGATAGAGAGTGCTAACCCTCTCGAGCTCCCACTCACATTTGTTTTGAGGTGAACTTATTTTCTCAAACTTTTCTTCGTTTATGTAATGTAAAGTGTTCTTCTCTAAGTCACCTCTGTAGTATGGGATTAGCCCTTGCGTTAGTGGCCCAGAGCCAGATTAGGTTTTAAATGCAAAGTGTATTAGGAGTGCACGTTCGCCTCCTCTCAAGTTGTATTTTAGAGGTCATGTATTAATCGTTTCTCACCTAATAGACCTCAGTAGGTTGGGTATTTTACCCCTGTGTATATGTCCTTTGAGGACAACTTGAAAGTTGAGTTTAGTGTGGCCTGGGAGAGGCTTAACTTTAAGAGCGAGTGGCTCTTTTCTAAAACTGAGAGTTGTATGCCTCGAGGAGGCTTTGCTGTGTAATTTGGAGCAAGGGCTCCAGGGTTTGAGTGGGGTCTTCTGCCCCTTTTGTTGAAATTGGTATATCGTAAAGTTGAGCTAGTTGCTCAAGAATGGTGTTTTCAGGGCTCGAAGCCCAAATTCTTTAATCCCTGTAATTGTACATTTCAAGTTGTATTTCGGCTACTAAGTACCTGTTCTATTTGTTGTTACCTAATTTTGAAAAGAAAATATAACCTTGTTAAATTTTAAAATTTAATTTCTCTTTAGTAGCTTGAGACCTATTCACCACCCAGCACCTTCTTTCATGCTTAACTACCACAAAAACTCGGTAACAAGTGGTAGCAGAGCGTGGTTGAATGGGTCTCAATTTAGCCCCTTTTGACGGCTAAATATTGCTTTGATTCGAACTCTAACAATTTTCTCAGTTGCTGGAATTTTTTGAGTTTTTCTAAATTGTTCTGTCATCATGCCCGGCCCTCGCGATGTTCTCCTCCTTAACTACTTGCGCAAAGAGGAGTTGATATATGAGTTAACTATCAGAAATGTTCAATCTGGAGGCACGGTTGCAATAGATACTAACAAGCTTAGAGAGTCCCTTGATTTGCCCATTTCCATCCCCAATTTGGGAGAGAAAGAAATTGATGACTCTCTTTCCACGATCGTCGAGAATATTACTGGGCTAGCATCTGTAGTCAGCTTTTTTGATGAAAACGATCCATCTCCTAATCAAATTAAGCGTGTGCAAGGTAGGCTGTATCACTTTGCAAATAGAGTTAATGATCTGTTGTCTCTAAAGGTGAATGACGTTCAGAGGAAGGACGCTAATACGCTCCTTGAAACTATTTCTGAATTGTCTAATAAGGTCACTCAATTGCTAACCGGCGAAGCTCCTCCCAAAACTGATCAACCCGCCACGGTGAATGTAGGTAACGAGGAAGAGCCTCCTCAGGGAGAAGTCAATAGGATAACCGTTGCTGCTCAAACTATCTCTGCCCCATCGAACAACGATTCTGAACGCCGTGCGTCATTGGGTAACATCCGCTCTGAATTAACTTCTTTGCCATTGAAACCTTTAACGACTATGTCACCTGGGTTCAGTAGCTTGCCTCATCCATTGGCAATGTTGCTCAGAGGTATATCCAAGTTTTCCGTTAATACCACCAGTGACGTAATTTCATTTTTAAGATTTCTAGTGGAATTTCAGGATCATGCTCTGGTTTTTTCTCTTTCGCCATGTCAAATTTTGCAAATTATCTATCCGTATGCTATTGGTATTCTCTCTGATAAAATCGTAAGAGCCATTGCCGAGCAATCATCTATTGAGGATTTCCAAGCCCATTTGCTAGCTAACTTCATCCCGGCTAGGGCCAGGTCCTCCCTGATTCAGAAGTACTATTACCGTGTACAGCGCTTGGATGAAAACTTGGCTGATTTCATTCAAGATATCAAATTCTACACTAGGGTGTTTGCTCTGCACTTTCCTGAAGATCAGATTGTGCAGGCTATTGTAGAAGGTATTTCGCCATCCTACAGGTCATATTTGTGTTTCGCGGCGTGTCCGCAAACCTTCTCTGAACTTGAAGCATTGGCCGTCTCAGCGGAAGGAGTTAGATACGCCGATTCTTTGCGTGTCGCGAAAGAACCCCCGCCTTCCTTTAGTAACACTCGGCCTCCACCTCGCCGACCAGTCAATCCCCGTAAATGTTATGCTTGCGGGTCGCCTGAACATCTGCGGAATAAGTGTCCTCTGATCAAGTCAAGTGGGACAAGGAATGGAGCAGGGTCATCACAAGGCTGTTTTAAGTGTGGGGCCTTCTCACATATCGCCAAGAATTGCCCAAACTCAAATAGCACCCCCTCCTGCTCAACTTCTGGTGCAAATTCCAGCTATGCCAATAATAAAAAGTGACTAGTGGCGTCGGCTGAGCCGACTAATCCATCTTCCCGAGACTTAGCCCCTAGTAAACAGGTTGTAAATGCAGAGAACGACCAGCCTTCAAATTCATCTTTTGAATGCCCTAAAGAGTGTCTTAGGATTGCGGCGGATACCCCCGCACCTGTTCCTTTTCTTAAGATTGAGTTAAATAACGAGCCTATAACAGCTCTCTTAGATTCAGGCAGTGTTTGTTCCATTATTTCGGCTGATTGGTATTCTAAATTGAAATCTGTTTGTAAACTCCCTGACTATGTCTCTTCTCCTGTTCAATATGTTTCGGCTAATTCATCTCCATTAGAAATTCTAGGTTCCATACATGTCAAAATTCGGGTTTTTAAGTTTACATGGAAAGTTAAATTGTTTGTGGCCAAGCGTTTGTCTTGCCCCATCATATTGGGAGCGGACTTCATTTCTCACACTGGTCTTGTGCTCGATCTCCAGTGTAGGTCGTGCATATTCAAATTTGCGTCCAATTGTAGAATTCCCTTGTTAAAGTGTAATTCTGTATCATGTTCATCTATTTCGCCTACCCAGGATGAGATGTTGTTAGACCTTAGACATCTACCTGAGGAGCAGGCTGATAGTATTCGGAAACTGTGTCAGTCGTTTCCCGAGGTGTTCTCTGATACTCTTGGTGTTACTGACCTTATTGAATACAAAATTGAGGTCACGGACTCGATTCCTGTCCGTTTTCCACCGTATAGGCTATCTCCACCTAAAATGAAGGCTCTGAAAGAAATCATCGATCAGATGTTGAAGGATGGTATTATTAGGCCATCTAAGTCAGCGTATTCTTCGCCTATTTTTCTAGTCCCGAAACCCCAAGGAGGCTTCAGGCCTGTCATTGATTACAGGGCTCTCAATCGGAAGGTGGTGTTGCAATCTGTGCCCCTTCCCGACCTTCATTCTTGCTTTTCATGGTTTCGTAAGGCCAAGTTCTTCACCATCTTGGACTTGAATCAGGCCTATAATCAAATTCCCCTTGCCGAAGAGTCTAAACATCTTACAGCGTTTGCCACGGACTGGAACTTATACGAATACAACCGCGTGCCTTTCGGGCTCCCCACGGGGGCAGCTGTGCTCACTAGGCTACTAGATAGGGTCTTTTCCGACATCAAATTTGAGTACTTATATCACTACTTGGATGATGTCGTCGTATTTTCCGAGACTTTTGAAGAACATCTAGATCATTTGCGAGAAGTTCTCAATCGCCTTCGTAAGGCTGGGTTAACTGTTAAGTTGTCCAAGGTTGCCTTTGCTAAGCCCTCTATGTCATTCCTAGGGCATATTGTGTCACCTGATGGTGTAGCAGTCGATCATTCTAGAACACAGGCCATCCGTGATTTTAAACCTCCCAAGGACATTAAAGGTATTGCCAGGTTCATTGGCATGGTGAATTTCTTCAGGAAGTTCATTCCTACTTTTGCTAATAGAGCGGCGCCCTTAAACCTTCTTCGTAGGAAAGGCATCAAATTCGAGTGGGGACCTTCTCAACAAGCCGCTTTCGAAGATCTTAAATTAGCTCTCTGTAATGCCCCTGTACTTGCTATGCCTGATTTCTCGAAGAAATTCATCGTCCAAACGGACGCGTCGTCGTCAGCTGTAGCTGCAGTCCTTCTTCAAGAGACTGAACTAGGGAGGCGCCCCATCGCCTATGCATCTAGGACTCTATCGGTTCAAGAAGCCAAGTATTCCATCTATGAGCTCGAAGGGTTGGCAGTCTTATTCGCCTTAGAAAAGTTCCGTCTCTATCTGGAACATGTCAAATTCGACCTGGAGACAGATAATCGAGCCTTAAGCTGGGTCTTAGGTAGGCCGCGTCGTACTGGTCGTATAGCCCGTTGGGCCATCCGTATTTCTGCCTTCCAATTTGATGTACGACATATCAGAGGTACTGAAAATGTTGTTGCTGATGGACTCAGCCGTATGTTTTCTAACGACGTCGAGACCCATGAACCGGTAGACAGTTCATCACCTTCCGAGTCCATACTATCTGATGTTAATGCCATCTTAACTGATGCTCCCATGCTTTTTAGGGATATTGAGAAGTACCAACGTGAAGATCCGACGCTGGCTCCTATAATGGAAACCCTTTCTTCTGGGGAACATGCTGTCCCTTATGTTCTGAGGAATGGTGTTCTATGTTGCCCTTCGAGGCATGATAAGTTGATGAAAGTTGTTGTTCCAGCGGTTCTTGTGCCTATGATCTTCAAGTATTGTCATGAGTCCCCATTAGGAGGGCATCTTGGTATCTTTAAAACTCGTGAAAAAATTCGTGAAATGTTCATCTGGAAAGGTATGGACGGTGAAATCCGTGAACTTGTAAAAGCTTGTAAATCTTGTTTGCTTAGTAAACCTACCACGTCCACTAAGGTAGGCCTTTTGTCTTCTCATCAAGCGTCGCGCCCCATGGAACGCCTGTATATCGATTATGTGGGACCCTTCCCCCAGTCAAAGGGTAATGCCAACAAGTTCATCTTTGTGTGTGTAGATGGTTTTACTAGATTTTCCTGGTTATTTCCGACTAAGCTGGCTACCGCTCAGTCCACCATTACCTGCTTAAATTCTATTTTTGCTTCTTTTGGTCCGTGTCAATATATTGTATCTGATAATGCTAAGGCTTTTACATCTAATCTGTTTCGTAAATTCTGTTTTGACTTGTCCATCTCTCATGTAACTACATCTGCTTATTACCCTCAACCATCTCTGGCTGAACGGGTTAACCGTAATCTCAGGTCCGCACTTATTGCCTATTATCATGAAGATCATTCTAGGTGGGACACGTCCCTGCATTGGTTAGCTTTTGCTTTGAATTCGGCGGTTCATGAATCTCACAAATTTACTCCAGCTTCTTTGATGTTTAAGTTCGTTCCCAACACGCCGCTCTCTAACCTCTGGTCTCTGAATGACATTCTGCCCGAGACAATAGATCCGGACAACATTAAAGATCTTTGGAAGAAGGCTAAAGCTAATCTTAAAGTGTCTCATGAAAAGGTTAGGGAAAGGTATGATCGTGGACGGAGACCCACCACTTTGAAGGTAGGTGACCAGGTTATGGTCAAAAATTTTGTTCCCGCGGGCAAGCTTGCCCCCAGATTTCATGGGCCTTGTATCATTCTCGATTTTCTTACGCCGGTTACCTTATTGCTAAGTAATCCAGCCACCGAGAGGATATTTAGAGTTCACCTGTCCCAGGTGAAACCGGTGTAATTTCTGTGTTAACTTGCTCCATATTATTTTGAAAGGATATGAAGGTTATATTTTTTTTGAGTTTCACTTTTAAGGCATTCTGCCCCTTCTGTAATATTTTGGTTTTAGATGTAAGCATGTTTGTGAAACCTGCCCCGACCCATTAAACTGCCATCCTGTCTTTGCCACGGCCATTACCACGCTCCCGTCTCCTGCTCCACCTTACACTGTGGCTTCATAATAGTAAATACCATGAATATCTGCACGCCGCTGGCCCCTCACTCTCTCTACAAGCCTGTACCCTCAAAGAAAATAATTGTCCAACACAATTCTGCCGCCTAGCTTTAATGTTTCAGCGCCCCCGCAGCCGCGCAGCGCCGTGCAGCGACTGGGGAGGGGGATGGGCCCCCTCCTCTCCAGCGAGGACGACATGTGCACGGCGAGCCGGAGCTCACCTCCCGGCCAAGGCTGATGTGCGGCGCACGACCTGCTACATGCCCGCAGCCTGTATCTGTTCACCGCGGGCGCGGCATACTTCAACTCCTCTGCTCCCCTCATAGTGCGGGCGAGCGGTATCTCAGGGTACTTGAGGGGTCCGAGCGGCCTCCGTTGGACGCAAGCTGCTACGGCCGGTCTGGCCATCCGACTCAATCTACATCAACTACATGGACAGTCACCATAAGCAATAATTACATTTGGGAAGTTAACAACAATATTTGGTGGACATTGCAAAACTTTTCTTCACCTTTTAAGCATTAAAGGTTTATCTTCAGAAATTCAACTTCTACAAACATAAAAACTTTACTGCACCGGCAACAACAAAATTTTGAAATTGCAACCAACCAAATTACTAAAATCTTATAAATGCTTCCGCAATTAATCTTAATATCAACATCAAAACTTGGACCTTATTTTGGAAACAAAGCTTATGTTCTTCTGTGTTACCCCTTGGAGGAACTTTTGGGGGGGGAGGTCTGTACCGGGCGGTACACCTCTACTCTGTTTATTTAAAAGTTGCGCCAGTTGAAACTCCTCTTCTGGAGGAAGGTTGAACTTTATCTATTCTATTAATTCTCTACTTTCTCAGAAGATGTCACCACGTGGAAAATTTTGAGTTTGTGAACTGTGTCACTTTTGATGTGTTTTTGTTTCGCTTGAAGTAAGAAGTGTGAACTTTCTCTTCTAGAGGACACTACTGAAGATCAACAATAGTGCGACCTAGTGCGGAGTTAAAGAACTATTTTGTTGGAGAAATTTTTATTTCAAAAGTTTGTTTCTTGTTAAATTTCTTTCTGTTATCGTTTAAGTTGGCTGTATACCCCTCTTTTTCCCCTTAGTTTGGATCTAGCCAATCCCGAATTTCTTTAATTAATTTTCCACCAATAATGTGTTTCTTTTTCCTCTATGTAGGGGTTTCTTTTCCCGAACCAATAAAAACTTTGAGGGAGGGTGTTTTATTTCCCCTAACGCCTAGAATCTTCCGCGAGAGGATATAAACTGCTGATTTTGGGGTCTCCGGGCCACTTCTGTTCCATCTTTCAGTGTATTAAGTACATAGCAGGAGGCGGGAAGCGCCTCTTTCCTCGGCAGCGATCTACTACCAGGTAATGGCCTATTAATATCTTCTTTTCTTGCTAGGTCGGCAGTTTAACTCTCGCGGCGGGTTCGAAGCGTTTTCCATCATGTAACCTTTTCCTAAAATGTAACTACTCTTTTCTTCTTTTTCTTGTAAAGCTACATATTGGGATAGAGAGTGCTAACCCTCTCGAGCTCCCACTCACATTTGTTTTGAGGTGAACTTATTTTCTCAAACTTTTCTTCGTTTATGTAATGTAAAGTGTTCTTCTCTAAGTCACCTCTGTAGTATGGGATTAGCCCTTGCGTTAGTGGCCCAGAGCCAGATTAGGTTTTAAATGCAAAGTGTATTAGGAGTGCACGTTCGCCTCCTCTCAAGTTGTATTTTAGAGGTCATGTATTAATCGTTTCTCACCTAATAGACCTCAGTAGGTTGGGTATTTTACCCCTGTGTATATGTCCTTTGAGGACAACTTGAAAGTTGAGTTTAGTGTGGCCTGGGAGAGGCTTAACTTTAAGAGCGAGTGGCTCTTTTCTAAAACTGAGAGTTGTATGCCTCGAGGAGGCTTTGCTGTGTAATTTGGAGCAAGGGCTCCAGGGTTTGAGTGGGGTCTTCTGCCCCTTTTGTTGAAATTGGTATATCGTAAAGTTGAGCTAGTTGCTCAAGAATGGTGTTTTCAGGGCTCGAAGCCCAAATTCTTTAATCCCTGTAATTGTACATTTCAAGTTGTATTTCGGCTACTAAGTACCTGTTCTATTTGTTGTTACCTAATTTTGAAAAGAAAATATAACCTTGTTAAATTTTAAAATTTAATTTCTCTTTAGTAGCTTGAGACCTATTCACCACCCAGCACCTTCTTTCATGCTTAACTACCACAAAAACTCGGTAACAATTATTATTATTATTATTATTATTATTATTATTATTATTATTATTATTATTATTATTATTATTATTATTATTATTATTATTATTATTTGTTAATTATTCAACTTGTCTTCAGCCTGATTTATAATTTTGCTCTCTGTCCCTTACTAAAGAAATTCTACAATACATGATTCTGAGGGATATTTACGTTTAACACTCTGACCGTAATGTAGAGTGTCCTATATCTATTTTACGTGTTTTGTTTCGTAGCCAACTCAATCGATATTGACTTTGTGAACTAAGAAACCCTCTTCAAGGAGTCGCACAGGTGTCTTTGAATACAGAGTCAAAGCGTCTTTGTTGAGCGAAGTAATTACGCTGCCTAGTTGTTCAATTAGGACGTTGACAAAGTCAGCTTACGACTACACACTCCATTAGAGATAATAAGTAACATCTTGGAGTATGATAGGTCTTCCCAGGGGACAATAAATTACAAGCACGTATAGATTTCAGGTCATGGAAGTGTGTAAGGCAAACTGTGATAAATACAGTACAGTTAAAAATGAAGCATTCATTCAAAAGTATGTACGGTAGTTATTTAAGGACTTCCCTTATTGCTAGTGATTAAATGTCACGCTAATGCATGGAAGGTTTCCGGTGATGTGCAGATGGTAAAAGGAACCTATCATCCGTGGCCTTAATTTAAGTACAGGCCCCAGCATTTGTCTGGAGTAAAAATGAGAAACCACGTAATCTTCAGGGAAGCTAACGGTTCGAACATACCATTACGAATGAAATATCACTGGTACGTGACCCAACCGTGCAGCTAAGTCACTCGGGTTTAAAAATATTAGTCTCTATTCTCCGTTATTCTCATCGAGTGATGAAGTTAAGCCCTTACGGTATGTTCTAAAAATAGAGTTGAAACTCTTCCAGTGGCTCTTGAACCCACGACTTCTTCTTCCATGCATTTGCCCAACTACCTAGGGTAGGCAATTTGTATGTAATCAATTATTAATTAATTAATTAATTTATTTATTTATTTATTCATTTATTTATTTATTTATTTATTTATTTATTTATTTATTTATTTATTTATTTATTTATTTATTTAATTTATTTAGCCCAGTTTTACTGCCGTATGTCCTTCCTGACGCCAGGCCAATATGTTCACTACTGCGTGTTCTGTTGTGGTTTGTAGCATGATGTGACGCAAGTTGAGTATTCAGAAGAACACGAACACTCAGCCCCTGAAGTATGGAATTAATCAGTCACAGTTAAAATCCCTGGTCCGACAGTGAATTGAACCCTGAACAGAAAGCCAATACACTGATATTCATCCAAAGTGCCAGGCCGTGTTTCCACAACAATTCCCCTTATTACAAATCCCTCTACTTGTAACTACTAAATACATGGGCGACTCATTTTGTGCCGATGATGATGATGATGCTTGTTGTTTTGAAAGGGCCTAACATCGAGGTCATCGGCCCCTGATGGTACGAAATGAATGACAGAAAAAGTTCAAAATCATCCACTGACCAAAATAAAAAAAATGTCATGAAGAATGAATGGATGGACATGAACCCAAAAAGGCAAAGAAAGCAAAGAAGCAAAAAAAAACCAGTGGATCCAACTCAAAAAAATCATAAATAATAGTGTTACTGACCAATGGACCACTTATGAAGCACAATCCCAAATCGAGGATGCTTGATGTCTAAAGGGGTCCAAAAACCACGTCCAAGACCCCTCAGAATGGTACATGTTGCGAGTAAAGTAGAACCATGGTATTTGTCATCTTGGGGTACTAATCAAAAGTAGCGAAGACTCACGGTGTTCCACACAAGATGGTACTACTCACAAGTACTGTACTTCGTATAGGTAACGCACACCTATGGTGTTTCTCACATAATGGCGCCACTCATAGCTAACGCAAACCGGTAAGGTTCCACACCTAGGTGTACTAGTCACGCGTGCCGGTATTCCCGTGGTGTTCCTCACATAGTGGGTACTAATCACAGGCAACGCTGACCCACGGTGTCGCTCATATAGTGGTACAACCCACAGGCAACGCCCAGATCCGCGGTGTTGCTCACATGGGTACGACGCACGGAATCTGGAAATCCACAGGAGAAGCTACTCTTTGCTGTTATTAACCACAAACCTATTTTGTACCTAATATAGTGGTACTACTCGCAAGTACAGGCAACCCATGGTGTTCCCGGCGTGATGGTACGACTCAGAGGTAATTTCATGGTTCTAATTCAATCATCCCTTGGTCGCCCCTTTCAGTCGCCTCTCACGACAGGCAGGGGATAGCGTGGGCGTATTATTCGTCTGCGTCCCCCACCAACAGGGAGTAAAGAGAGAGAAAAAAGAAGAAGAAGGGATCCGTCACTCGAAAGATGAAGTAACGGACGAAGAAAAGCAAGGGCCACGAAAGGCGTGAAAATGAAAGAGTCCCGAGGCCTCGAATTCTATAATATCGTCGGGGTCGGAAAAGAACAAGAGTTGACCAAGGGAGGTCGGACAGGAAGGAAAAAGTGAGGAGACTGGCACAAGTAAGTGGAAGCAATGCCAAGACTCAGCTAAGGGTCCCGTGGTCGGCAATCCACACTCCCAAGTTGAGAGCCCCTTCGGCCCCTTTTAGTCGCCTCTTACGACAGGCAGGGGATAGAGCGGGTGTATTCTACATGTGCGTCCCCCACCCGAAGGGGTAGTGTGTTTGACCCGCGAGTAGTATTTTAATTCCCTCAAGTCCGCCGGCAAGCCGGTTAGGACCCCCCTATCGGCCACCTGGGGCGCGTCACGTGGGAGTATCACCTCTTCCCTTGCTACGCCAGCGTTGTAGGTTCGTGGTAATTCGCTGTTTGAATGTAGCCCTCAAATGTATTTTCTTTTCTAGTTCATTTCCTTCTGACCGTCTCTTTTACCTACAACATCAGTTAGCTAAATTATGACTGGCTGGTTTTCTGCGGCCCTCAATCGTACTTACGCTTCCAATTCATTTAATTTGAACTAGCTTTACCTTCCTTACTGGTATTTAAACTTCATGCTAACACATGCTCTATATACCCTAATGGATTCCACCTACATTGCATGGGAAAGAAATATTACCGAAAGTATAAGTGTGCCCAACCAAGATATGGCTTCGATATTTCTCGGGTAATAGAATAGAAAACCATGGACAGCCATGTTCATTGCTGGCAACGGTGGTGTTTAACTATCATCTCCCGAATGCAACCTGACACCTAAACGATCGTATAACTTGGCCAAATCTTTTAATGACTCTTGGTAGCATTAATTATATTGTTCTTTCACACTCCACTTCTATATAGTATTTTTTTTTTGTTTTTGCTATTTGCTTTACGTCGCACCGACACAGATAGGTCTTATGGCGATGATGGGACAGGAAAGGCCTAGGAATGGGAAGGAAGCGGCCGTGGCCTTAATTAAGGTACAGCCCCAGCATTTGGCTGGTGTGAAAATGGGAAACCACGAAAAACCATCTTCAGGGCTGCCGACAGTGGGATTCGAACCCACTACTCCCGGATGCGAGCTCACAGCTGCGCGTCCCGAACCGCACAGCTAACTCACCCGGTTATATGGTATGTGTAAAGTAAGAGTTTTTCCTCTATAATCCTCAGATTTTAAAAATAATTTTATTTCCGTATCGGCCTTGTCCATAGAAGGAAATGCAAGGTTTATTTTTCTGTCATATCCGTCTACTTGTATGTCTCAGTGGGACCATAGGTCGATGTAAATTCAATTTGTTAGAGTCTATACAACACCTTTTAATGTAGGACTCGAGATACAGATTGTTGATAGGTCTGAAGTAACAGAATTATGTTCGTTCATAATCATTTTTCCCTCCGGGGTCAGTTTTTCCCTCGGACTCAGCGAGGGATCCCAACTCTACCGCCTCAAGGGAAGTGTCCTGGAGCTTCAGACTCTGGGTCTGATGATACAACTGAGGAAGATGGCCAGTACCTGCTATACTATGCTGAACAGGGGCCTTGTGGGGGATGGGAAGTTTGGAAGGGCTAGACAAGGAAGAGGGAAGGAAGCGGCCGTGGCCTTAAGTTAGGTACCATCCCGGCATTTGCCTGGAGGAGAAATGGGAAACCACGGAAAACCACTTCCAGGATGGCTGAGGAGGCAATCGAACCTCCCTCTACTCAGTTGACCTACCGAGGCTGAGTGGACCCCGTTCCAGCCCTCGTACCACTTTTCAAATTTCGTGGCAGAGCCGGGAATCGAACCCGGGTCTTTGGGGGTTGCAGCTAATCACACTAACCACTACACCACAGAGGCGGACAACAGAATTATGTACTCTTCGTAATAGAGTTGTCCGTGTGTTGCAATTGGTTATATTTCGTTTCGTTTAGAACTTCTCGTTGATTCTAAAGTTTACTGTAGGAGACATTTCGTAGGCTCGAGTTAGTTAAGTGAACCACAACATCAAATGACAGTTATGCTTTTGAGTGTGAACAAAATTAACTGTATTACCTGGTGGATATTTCACGCGGTGGTTGTGACATGTGTGGTATTTCGAATTCCTCAATATATTTTGGTTTTTGTTGTTCGAACTTCTTATGCATGATGATTAAATTTTCCTATTTTCATGGACGTGTGCGAGGTCTTTAGTTGACTTCGTGGCATATCGTTTCATGTGTGGACATATAAGCGTGATAAGATTGAGTCGTCCGTCAGTTACTGTGAATACTTTTTGTTCTGTTGATTTATTAGGGGCTGCCTGGCCGAGGCGGTAAATGCGTCCGGAAGGACGTGGTTTCGAATCCCTATCAGGAAGTCGTAAAATTTAAGAAACGAGATTTCCACTTCTGGATTTGCATATGGCCCTGAGGTTCACTCAGCCTACAGCAAAAATGAGTATCAGGTTAATTCCTGGGGGCAAAGGCGGCCGGGCGCAGAGCTAACCACTCTACCCTATCACGTGCCGCGGTTAACAATGGTGGAAGCCTTTACCTCCATGGCCTGTACGGAGGTGACTATGTCTTTATATTTGTCTGTTAATTTATTTGTATTTTTGTGATCAGTATGTATTCTACAGATTGCGATAGGATTTAGATGTTTGATGGCAAATAATGACACACATCACGATAGAACTGAGATGTTCAGTGTTAGGTGATGGCTCGTATCAGGATAGGACTAGGCCGGCATTGTGTTGTATATATTGGAATTTTAGTTTGGGTTTCTGTTTTCACGGGCAGTGTTAATGTTTCGAGTGGTGGACTAGGTCTAGGAAAGTGAGTAAGTTGGGCTGTTCTGCTTGACATACGTTACTAACTGCGATATCTGTGTTGCACCAGCAGAAATAAACGTGGGTGACAAACCATATGAAACCCCAGCTAACGAGGACTAGGGTCCTCTCGTTAAATTAATTGTTTCTTTCCTTTACGTGTCTTTATATATTTTTTCGGGGACTATTTTAAGGATTTAATATAGATTATTGATGATTATTTATTTTCTTAATGCGAATGCGGTTTTGATTCGTCAGCAGCAGCTGAATATTTTGTTCTTTTAAACGTGGAAGTCTATTTCATTCTAATTTAGTTTTTATTTTCGTTTGTGGATTAGACTAAAGAGTCAAATTTAACTACACAACCCAGTATTTGAAGAGTAGAATGGAGAAAAAATCCACATTCTTTTTGTTATTCGATAAACTTTGTATGCTTTTGATAAGTAATTTTAAAACACCTGAAAGTTAATTGATTAATTTCATCAAGTGCTAAATACTCATTTCCTAAGCATTTATAAGTTCCTTCCGAACATGCTCTTAATAAAAAGTAATTCCGTGAGCACTGTTGGTTCCTTCTGAACACTTTTATGAGTAATACGTTTTTCAATATTCATCTAACACTAACTTAATGATGTCCTGTCGTGGCATTAGATGGTGCAATTTTCTTTTGTTTTCTTAGTTGTTGCAAATTAACTTTTACAGCAGAATGCATTTTAATAAACAATTTCATAACCGGTTAAATGTAACTGGAGGTTAGTTTGGTTCAATTAAGTGTCCATTCGATGGCTGTACAACACTATGCGTTGGTACCTAATTCGGTGGATAACCCTAATTAAATTAATTTGGTGTTCAACTGTGAAAGCCAGATTTTCCTTAGGTCATGTAGATTAACCGACAGTCTGAACTTGGTTTGTGATTTGAAACTTTTATCTTTTTTCGCACTTGAATTTTTGTTTCCGTTTTTTAATTCCAATCTTAAATTTAAGTAAAATAATAAAGTATCGATATACTTGCATTCAGCCATTTTAAGCATAATTTGAGCCATTGTGACTTATATCTCATCTTCAGTGAATTCATGCAAAGTTAAGCCTTTTAATTTTATGCATTTTAGTAAGTATATTTTCGCTGTTTATTTCAATTAGTTAGGCCTTCTTGTGAACCCTGTCGACCGGTCGGCAAATAGACAAGAAAAGACCCACAAAAACCCAGAAATCCAAGATTTTAATGTTACTACCGGAGAAGCTCTGGCTGATGTCCGATGAGCGATGGTGGTGGTAATGGTTCAGTATGTATGTATGTATGTATGTATGTATGTATGTATGTATGTATGTATGTATGTATGTATATATATATGTATGTATGTATGTATGTATGTATGTATGCATGCATGTATGTATGTATGTATGTATGTATGTATGTATGTATGTATGTATGTATGTATGTATGTATGTATGTATGTATGTATGTATGTATGTATGTATGTATGTATGTATGTATGTATGTATGCGAATCAGGAGAAAACGGCTGAACAGAATTCGGTCACTAATTTGCTACATTTTAAGATATAAATGATTGTATTCACATGAGTGAAATGGTAGTTTAGGGGTAGGCCTGAAATTTTTATTAAATACCTATGTTATTAGCATTTCTATCGACAAATACTAATTCACAAAAGTTACATAACAGTAATTTCCGATTATTTATGCCTTACACAGTTTTACCGTATTGGCAATGATAACAAAGATATTAAATCAATTTTGAATGTCGTTACCAAGTCCATATCAAGGCTGAAGCTCCATAAAAAGGGCGAAAAGAATGTAACGAAAATCAACATTTAATGTCGGGGAATAGGGCACTACAGTCTAGTAGTTTAGGAATAGTAGTTTAGGAGAAGGCCTAAAATTTTATTCTCAAATATCTATGTTTTTAGTTGCTCTATCGATGAATAGTACATAAAATATTAATTTACGATAATTTGCCTATGATACTGTATAGTTTTACCGTACCCGCAATGAAAACGGAGACTTTATGAATTCATTGTTCATGAATTTAAAATTATTGCTTAGTCCATATCGACACCAATACGGGAGAAAATATCTGAACAGAATTTAATAAAAATGGTTATGTAAAGACGTATAATAGGGCACTAAAGTCTAGGCTGTAGACAATTTTATTTACGCTGGGTAAAATGATATTTTAGGAGAAGGTATAAAATTTCCAAACTTGAATTCTCAAATATGTGTCATTAGTGGTCCTGTCAATAAATACTACATAATAACTGTTTTAATTTGGGTCTTATACAGTTATACCTAACTGTCTGTGATATAGCCGTTTGTCCGTTAACCCATTACAACACCGAGTATCACTAACTTGCAAATATTGTTCACTAACGTGGAAATGTTGTTCAGTCGCGTTAAGCGGCGACGGTGCTGTGATTGTCTCAGGGTGAAAACAGCGCCATCATCAACACCCATCGACAAGGAAAAGTGTTATGTTGATTATCAAAATCAGAAAAATCGTGAAGAAACAATCGCTTGAAGAAAGAAGTGGAAGTCATAAAAGCAGGAAAAAGTTCTCCTTCTGCAGTGGGTGTCCTAATATCAAAGAGTCGGAAGAAAACTGAATGTTAAAGCCTACATTGTCGAAGATCCATAAAATTGATCAGCAATAACGTTACATTAAGTGTCGCCAGTTGTGATGTGCTTTGCCCTTTCTGTTACCACTCATCTCCCATAGACGACATTACTGCTGCGAACCGCGTGAGCCAAGGAAGTTACATATCCGTGTAGAACAGCCTGACTGATTATTGACGAGAAGTGGCTAGGGAGTTCGATAACTTTTCTTTTTTTAGCATGCAATTCCTCTGATTCATAGAAAGGTCTGATAGCTGCTGGTATGTGATAAAATGGTATTCTCATAATCTTATCTTCACTCTTGCTTCGAATCATATTTATTTCCTTCATTTGTCTCAACCACCAACATGGCCGACATGTTTACATTTTTCACAAACTTCCAAATATCTCCGTAGATGTTACCATTAATGCTTTGACGGCCCGTATAGGTTTTTGGGCTTATGGCGTGTCAAGAAAATAAGGTGAAATTCTTAACGTTTCGCAGAGCACTACAGGATCATCTCCGTAAACGTTATTTATACTTAATGCGTATAACGACAACCTAAATACATATTTCGTAATCATTTACAGATCTCCTGTCTCATAAGTTTTACGAGTTTTAATGATTCGTGAATTAAATACTTTATTGTCAAGCCCAACAATAGTAAGCAGGGATAGTCGTCATAGTAGATCAAGAAGATATTGAAGTCGATTTTATGAATGAGAAGGAAAACGCAACCACTCAAAGAATGAGGGATCAAGGAATAATATGGGAGGAGACTGGAAGCCTAGCCACAAATCCTCGAAAGCTTTTATATCACCAATCCCGAAGGGAATAAAATGTGATGGCCTACAATTTCCCAAGTCCGTAAAAGTTATAAGTAAGGCTCCGAAGTTGAAGAACTATAAATTGCCTAAAAAGGATATATGAAAACCCCTAATACATCAAAAAAATGAACCTAAAATCTGGAAAAGGGACGTAAAACGTGGTCCATACTCAATCATAGTTTTAGTATAAATGACATTCTTAATGAAGGAATATAGAATTTTAAAATGCAAAATTCTGTTGGTACGCTACATACAGTACAGGAATATATGAGTGAAATACATATATTTTTATATTGACATAAATTAAAAAACTCAGTGTTTGTTAGAAATGTACTTACAGAATTTAGAATGAAATATTATATTTTTCCTCCTAGAATGAATTCAGCGAACCTGTAATGGATATCCTGGAGAAAGAAATTGGAACTACTATAACTGGAATCACATTTGGCTTAACCACACTAGGGTTACAGAAATTGTAATTCGTAAACCTTACCTCAGTTGACCTTTTGGTATTTTACAATAGTCATCTCCAGGTCATTGTGTGTAAAGGATCAAATCATAAAATCAATCACTGCCGATCTGCATTTAGGGCAGTCGCCCAGGTGGCAGATTCCCTATCTGTTGTTTTCCTAGACTTTTCATAAATGAACGCAAAGCAATTGGAAAATTGTTGAACATTTCCCTTGGTAAGTTATTCCAATCCCTAACTCCCCTTCCTATAAATTAATATTTGCCCCAATTTGTCCGCTTGAATTCCAGCTTTATCTTCATATTGTGATATTTTCTACGTTTAAAGACACTACTCAAACTTATTCGTCTTCTGATGTCCTCCCACGCCATCTCTCCTCTGACAGCTCGGAACATACCATTCAATCGTGTAGCTCGTACCCTTTCTCCCAAGTCTTCCCAGCCCAAACTTTGCAACAATTTGTAACGCTACTCTTTTGTCGGAAATCACCCAGAACGAATCGAACTGATTTTCTTTGGATTTTTTCCAGTTCTTGAATCAAGCAATCATGGTGAGGGTCCCATACACTGGAACCATACTCTAGTTGGGGTCTTACCAGAGGTCTTACCCCAATGAAGGTCTTTTCTTATATTAACACCTAGGTACTTACAATGATCCCCAAAAGGAACATTCACCCCATCAACACAGTAATTAAAATTGAGAGAACTTTTCCCATTTGTGAAACTCACAACCTGACTTTTAACCCCGTTTATCATCATAACATTGCCCACCGTCCTTCTCACAACACTATCGAGGTCACCCTGCAGCCGCTCACAATCTTCTAACTTATTTATTACTGTGTACAGAATAACATCATCTGCAAACAGCCTTATCTCTGATTCCACTTCTTTACACATATTATTGATGTATATAAGGAAACATAAAGGTCAAATAATACTGCCTTGAGGAATTCCCCTTTTAATTATTACAGGGTCAGGTAAAGCTTCGCCTACTCTAATTCTCTGAGTTATATTTTCTAGAAATATAGCCACCCATTCAGTCACTCTTTTTTCTAGTGCAATAGCACTCATTTTTGCCAATAATCTTCCATAATCTAACCTATCAAATGCCTTAGATAGGTCAATCGCAATACAGTCCATTTGGCATCCTGAATCCAGGATATCTGCTATATCATGCTGAAATCCTACAAGCTGAGCTTCAGTGGAGTAACCTTTCCTAAACCCAAACTGCCTTCTATCAAACCAGTTATTCATTTCGCAAACATGTCTAATATAATAAGAAATAATGCTTTCCCAAAGCTTACATGCAATGCATGTCAAACTTACTGGCCTGTAATTTTCAGCTTTATGTCCACCACCCTTTTCTTTATACACAGGGGCTACTATAGCAACTCTCCATTCATTTGGTATAGCTCCTTCAACCAAACAATAATCAAATAAGTATTTCAGATATGGTACTATATCCCAACCCATTGCCTTTCGTATATCCCCAGAAATCTTATCAGTTCCAGCTGCTTTTCTACTTTTCAACTTTTGTATCTTACTGTAAATGTCATTTTTATCATAGATAAATGTTAATACTTCTTTAGTATTACTAACATCCCCTATCTGGACATAATCCTTGTAACCAACAATCTTTACATACTGCTGACTAAATACTTCTGCCTTTTGAAGATCCTCGCATACACACTCCGCTCGTTCATTAATGAATTCTGAAATGTCCTTCTTTGATCCTGTTTCTGCCTTAAAGTACCTATACATGCCCTTCCATTTTTCACTAAAATTTGTATGCTTGCCATCATGTTATCCTTAGCTGACTTCTTTGACAGATTCAATTTCCTAGTAAGTTCCTTCAATTTCTCCTTACTTCCATAACCATTTCTAACTCTATTTCGTTCCAACCTGCACCTCCTTCGTAGTCTCTTTACTTCTCTGTTATTATATAGTGGATCTTTACCATTCCTTACCACCTTTAAAGGTACAAACCTGTTTTCACATTCCTCAACAATTCTTTAAACCCATCCCAGGGTCTGTTTATATTTTTATTTACCATTTTCCAGCGATCATAATTACTTTCTAGAAACTCCCTCATGCCTGTTTTATCAGCCATATGGTACTGCCTAAGAGTCCTAATTTAACACCTTCCTTTCTTTTACATTTATGTTTAACTACGACAAAAACAGCTTCGTGATCACTAATACCATCTCTTACTTCGGTTTCAATGTAGAGCTCATCCGGTTTTATCAGCACCACATCCAAAATATTATTCCCTCTATTTGGTTTCATCACTTTCTGAATCAGCTGCCGTTCCCATATTAACTTACTTGCCATTTGTTGTTCATGCTTCCTGCCGTTCGCATTACCTTCCCAATTGACATTTGGTAAATCGAGATCACCCGCTACAATCACGTTCCTTTCCTTATCGTTTCCCACATAGCTGATTATATTATCAAATAATTCTGAATCAGCGTCAGGGCTACCCTTTCCCGGTCTGTACACTCCAAAGACATCAAGCTGCCTATTATCTTTAGAGATGAGCCTTACACCCAGAATTTCATGTTTTTCATCCTTAACTTTTTCGTAGCTTACGAATTCTTCTTTCACCAGAATGAATATTCCCCCTCCTACCATTGCCAACGGCCGTAGCCGTGTTGAAACACCGGATCCCGTGAGATCTCCGAAGTTAAGCAACATTGGGCGTGGTCAGGAGTTGAATGGGTTGCCACGCGCTTTTGTTGGAGGGTAAGGGAATGAAGGAACAGAAAGGAACTGAGCACCCTACCGCACGTAAACTCCAGCTCAGCAACACCTCTGCGGAGGTTCGGACCTGCCTTCGGGCAGAATAGCCCTTACCTTATCTCCTACGATTCCTATCCTATCTCTACGATACACATTCCACTTCCGCGAGAATATTTCCGCATCCATTATATCATTTCTCAGCCATGATTCAACTCCGATTGCAATATCAGGTAAGTATATATCTAGCCTATTAAATTACTTAGTTCGATTCCTTTGTTTACAATGCTTCTACAATTGAGTACTAACATTTTTACGTCATTCCTAGTTGATTTCCGGTTTCCTGTTCGCTTAACACCGCTCCCTGGGCTACCCTGTTTCCCTGAATGTACTTGTCTCTAACCCTTCTAAACAAGTCTCCTAACTTATATGTACCAGTGCGGTTTAAGTGAAGGCCATCTGAGCGCGGATCCCTGACTCCTACCCATCCATTAGGATCTAGAAACCTCACTCCCAGTTTCCCACATACCCACTCCATAGTCTCATTTAAATCCCCAATCACCTTCCAGACAGTATCCCTCCTACACAGTATTCCACTTATAACAATCTCCGCTTCCTTAAACCTCATCCGTGCTGCATTTACCAGATCCCACACATCCCCAACTATGTTGGTACTTATACCTGCTTGCCTAACGTTGTTAGTACCAACGTGAAACGCTTCCACCTTCTCCTTTTCCTCTTCCTTCTCTTCTACTTTCCTCAACATCTGCCTCAACCTGATTCCTGGATAACACTCTACCCTGGTTTCCTTTCCTCCACACACTTTCCCCACATGTCTAACGATGGAATCCCCCATGACCAGAGCCTCAACGCTACCCAACTCATTTGAACCCCTCCCCCCCCCCCCCTCCACCCTGGTCAGACCAGTCTTCTCTCACTGCTGAAGCTACTTTCTCCTCCCTTCTCTCCCTCCCATGACGCTGTCCCGTCTGTCTTTGCCTTTCCACAACACTACATTTCCCTTTCCTACCTTTTCCCTTCCTCCTACTTCCACACATCTCAGCAACAGTTCCCTGTTCCTCATCTTCCGTCGGCTGTTCTACCTGCAGTGACTCGTACCGATTTCTCACAGACACCTGTCCTGAATTCTGATCTTTAACAGTGCCCTTCGCCTGCAATCTTCTACCCCTTAAAACATTAGACCACCTGTCTTCTACAATTCCCCAATTTCCTTCCAATCCCTCCTTTACACCTACTGTATCCTGTATATTATTTGAGGGAGGCCTACTTTCCTTCCTGTCTTCTGAGAGAATCCTAATTATCTCCCTCAAACTCTACAACTCCTTCCTCATACTCCTTAATGCCTGGCCACACCCACAGTTCCTACACTTGCACCGCGTAGATCGTCAGTTTTCTTACAGCACAATGCGAAACATCGAGAAACTTCTCCCAACTTCAACGAATGTTAAGGGTTCATACTTGAAGCAAGTGAAATCTTCCTCTTCAAAAACAATCACATCACAATTTTCTCCTGTAAACATTTCGTTTATCTTGCACTTAATTTGATCCCCACTATTTTCAAATTTACATTTCATTTCATTTTCTCCCTTTTGAGATATGTTGAGATGTTTACTAGAGAAAATATGTTTAAGAGGTGATGGATGAACTAATGGCCGGCGCCGTGGTGTAGGGGAAGCGTGCCTGCCTCTCGCCCGGGCGCCCCGGGTTCGATTCCCGGCCAGGTCAGGGAATTTTCTCTCGACCTGAGGGCTGGTTCGAGGACCACTAAGCCTACGTGATTAGAATTGAGGAGCTATCTGACGGTGAAATGGCGGCCCCGATCTCGAAAGCCCAGAATAACTGCCGAGAGGATGCGTCGTGCTGACCACACGGCCCCACGTAATATGCAGGCCTTCGAGCTAAGCAGCGGTCGCTGGGCAAGCTAAGGCCCTTTCAAAGGCGTTAAGTGCAGTGGGGTGTGACTTGGTTTGGTTTGGATGAACTAATGACGATTCGAATTGAGAATTGGCAGTAAAAATGTAGTTTAAGTGGGGTGACGTTGCAAAAAAAGCCGTTAAAACCTATATTGAGGCTAAGAAAGGAACAATAACCAAAAAACACCGGAAAAGGCAAAAAGGACAAATAAACCCACCATTTCCTGGCCTACAATGATCCAGAATGAACACATATTATGTTGGGTCTCCTCTTCGGACACTCGAGAAAAAAATACCAAACATTTTTCCGCAATTTCCGAGCCCTACTTATCAGCATTGTCCGACTATTGTTAGTTAAGGTGTTTTGCCACTAACCTGCGCTAGAAACCCATCATCGATGGGTACGACAGCTAGTTTACTGTGATTTTCTCAAGTCTGCAGGATTCTTTGGTTTCGCTTCCAAAAGAAGCATTTCCACTTTGTAATAAATAATGTTGGATGATTTTTAGTGAGTGTCCAACAATCAGATTCATTACAAAGATAAAGAAACGAACGTACTGACTGGGAGAAATACCGTAGCTCTTGAATATTTTCGTTATTTACTTCGTTGTAGCGTTCACTACTGCTACGTTTCTTTTGATTCCGTAAGTGAATTCATGTCCGCCGCAGTGGTGTAGTGGTTAATGTGTTTAGCTGCCAACCCCGGGGGCCCGGCTTCGATTCCCGACTCTACCATGAAATTTGAAAAGTAGTACGAGGGATGGAACGGGGTCCACTCAGCCTCGGGAGGGCAACTGAGTTGAGGTGGGTTCGATTCCCAATTAAACCATCCTGAAAGTGGTTTTCGGTGGTTTCCCACTTCTCTTCCAGGCAAATGCCGGGATGATTCCCAGCTGAAGACCACGGCCGCTTCCTTCCCTCTTCCTTGTCTATCCTTTCCAATCTTCCCATCCCCCACAAGCCCTCTGTTCAGCATAGAAGTTGAGGCCGCCTGGGCGAGGTACCGGTCATGCTCCCCAGTTGTACTCCAGACCGAATTCTCACGCTCTAGGACACTGCTCTTGAGGCAGTAGAGTTGGGATCCCTCGCTGAGTCCGAGGGAAGAACCTACCCTGGAGGGTAAAAAGTTTAAGAAAAAGTGAATTCATTCCCGATCGTAAGTAGTGAAAAACAAATGCAATTATTCACAACCTACTGTATTTAATTTATATCGGCTGCATTTATAGTTTATCTTACCCTGTCATTAATCATCACTATAATTTTATTTGTGTTAATTCCTAAGAACACTTCTTACTTGTTGTCAACTTGTTGATACCCCATTCGGGATTTCTTAATTTTTGTTCCTTCTATTTTTCTACCAACGTTCCAGTCCCTTTCTTTTATCGTTGACCGCTTTTGTTGCATACTAAATAGTTACGTGCTCATTAAATAGCCTTACTGAACTTCCTAGCCTTGAAATGTACATTAAGTTGAAACTTACACGGTTTCTTGAACAAAAATTACAAAACGTTCTTCTTCCAGGTTGGATGGTGTCATGGCCATCTATATTATATTTTGTCTGTCTATCGAGACTAATTGCCTGGGGCATGTAGGGGTATACTGTATTAGTCATCTTAATAAATACTGAAAGGTGTTCGTAAAGTTAAGGAAATTTACATAGAGTAACAATGCAGCCCAGGCCAGGCGAAAAGCTTAACGTTACACGAATGGTTCTTTTTAGACTAAGGTATCTGAAAACTATATAATTAGATGGTTATGTTCTAATGCAAAGTAGATAATGTAACAATATAAGTCATAAGAACACTCTTTTACAAAAAAATCCAATGGCACTACATCCCTGACGGGCCTTGGCCTACAAACCGACCGCTGTTCAGCCCGAAGGCTTGCATATTATGGGGTGACTCATAGACAGTGCAACGAATCAGCTCGGTCGTTATTCACAGTATTCTAGACCGGTGACCGAGCTCGATAGCTGCAGTCGCTTATGTGCGGCCAGTATCCAGTATTCGGGAGATAGTAGGTTCGAACCCCACTGTCGGCAGCCCTGAAAATGGTTTTCCGTGGTTTCCCATTTTCACACCAGGCAAATGCTGGGACTGTACCTTAATTAAGGCCACGGCCCCTTCCTTCCCACTTCTAGCCCTTTCCTGTCCCTTCGTCGCCATAAGACCTATCTGTTTCGGAGCGACGTAAAGCAAGTAGCAAAAAAAGTAAAATAAATTTGACCAGTGTAGTAATTTCACCGTAATATAGCTCCTCAGTTGTAATCGTATGGGCTAAGTGGACCTCGAAGCAACCCTCAGATCCAGATAAGAGTCCCTGATCTGACAGGGAATCGAAGTCGGTGCCGCAGGGTGAAAGGCAGTCACGCTACCCCTAGACTATGGGGCCGGCGACTCACCTCTATCCCTCCTGTACTCAGAATATATTCATTATGTTGTCAGCTTCTGGCTGGCAAGTGACACTTTGTAGGAAAATACAGTGCGTGATTATCTACAAGATTCTTCTCCAGTTTATGAAGATTTGTAGCTAGTAATACAGTGTATAATATTGGCAAAGACGTTGCAGAGAGTCCTGTGTTTCCTATTCTGTACGTTACGTGTGTTCATAGAGCATAGAGAGAGGCTTATACGACTCTACCGTTTATACTGAAATGCTAATCCAGCTGATTGCACAAAAGGCTCACTGTAGCCGATGATGTTGCCTTTGGTCGTAGAGCAAGTCGTGCGAGTGTTGTCCGATTATCGACCAACAATAGTCGATAGTCAGCTTCGTGTACAGTAATACCTCTCTATGTGCAGAAATGAGTATCCCCGGAGCAGACTGCTGCATAGAGGGAATATAATTGAAACCAATATAAATTGCTTAACGAATTAGCAGCCTAGGTCTGCATCCTATAAATTTGTGTTTGGAATAGCATATCTTATTTTAATGTCTTTTCCTTTAGTTTTTAGGACAGCATATACATTGAGACTTGTATAGGTGTTTAATGTACGCACCAACTTTTAAAGGGAACCCATTCATAAACACTGACTGATATCACTAACATGCGAATATTGAATTTTATGTAAGGTTCATCAATCAGTGACAATCAGTCCTACACTTTTAAGGGCTTGTAATGCTACTTATTAATAACACTCTACCGTTATTACTGTCATATGTTCATACCAGTATTCATTCTTATATCTTCCTTGGCAGAATGGTCAAAGTAGTTACCTGAGGCTCGGAGGGACCCGGTTTCGATTCTCGTCTGGGTTAGGAATTTAATCTTAAATGCTTATGTCTCTTGTTTCTGGGACTGGGTGTTTGTGCTGTCCCCAACATTCCAGCAGCTTATACACCACTCGCAATACTGCCGCAATAATATGCAGTTTCACAGACACTGTATCTATCTGATGATATTAACCATGCAGAATACAGTGTAGACATTTCCTTGAGCCTAGGCGTTTCAATCCTGCCTTTTTAAATGTTAATCAGTCTCCTATGCAATTTAACATTCCTTATTTATTTGTGATTTCTGTACAATTCGTTAGTCTTTCCATTTTAAATTCTAATATGTTATGCTTCGAGAGTTTGACACATATATAATAACAGTTACATAATACGTGTAATTCAAGCACATTATGCAGTTAATATGTAGAAATGAAAAGGTTAGCACAGGATAGGGTGGCATGCAGAGCTGCATTAAATCAATCTATGGACTGATGACTTAAACAACAACATCTTCTTCTCCACTTATTGATTTTGGTTCCTTCTATTTTGCTACCAAAGCACTTTCTGATTCTCCCTCAGAGGATCTTTGGTAGAGTGTAGGCCTCCGGATCGCAAGATAGCTGGTTCAAACCCGGGAAAAGTCGTCAGCTTTTTGAAGGTCGGAAGAAAGTCCATTTGACCCTCCATGTCGTAAGATGTCAGCATGTAAAAGATCTCTGGTGATATATTTGGTGTTCATCCGACAAAACACATTTATATTCAGCCATTGACTCTCAAAAAAGTTTGGTTTACTCTATCATCTAGTGGGCCTTGAGTAAAACGGAACGTCGAAATTGATAGCAGGCGGCAGACGGCGTCAAATTACAATTGATGCACACGGTAGCAGAGGGCGTATGATTTTCTATATTATTTTAGTTGCTTTTGATTTAATGTCCCACGAATATATTGAAGGTTTTCGGCGACGCTAGCATAGTGAGAGCTAAGACTGGCAAGGTAGCAGACGTTGCCTTAATTAAAATACAGCCTGTTTGATATGAAAATGGGAATCCACTTAAAACTACCTTCAGGGCTGTCGACGATGCTTGGGATTCAAGCCGAACCATCTCCCGGAAGCAAGCTCACAGATACGCGACCCTAAGCTAATGGCCAACTCACTCGGTAAGCCACACGATAATAATAATAATAATAATAATAATAATAATAATAATAATAATAATAATAATAATAATAATAATATATAGGATATATGATAATATATAGGATATTATTATTATTATTAATCTGGTTACCCTCAAGGGTTGGTTTCTCGCTCGGACTCAGCGAGGGATCCCACCTCCACTGCCTCAAGGGCAGTGTCCTGGAGCGTGAGTCATTGGGTCGTAGAATACAACTGGGGAGGATGACCAGTACCTCGCCCAGGCGCCATCATCTGCTATACTGAACAGGAGCCTTGTGGGGGATAGGAATATTGGAAGGGATAGATAAGCAAGAGGGAAGGATGTGGTCGTGGCCTTAACTTAACACTAACCACTACATCACAGAGGCGGACGATTATTATTATTATTATTATTATTATTATTATTATTATTATTATTATTATTATTATTATTATTATTATTATTATATCATACTAAAATCAATCCCTTCAATTCATGATTGCATTGATCTAATTTAATTGTAACTACATTTAAGTTCGATTTCAGCTTGTTATTCGCTCTCACCTCAGGTTAATTGTAATCTAAGTAAGCAACCGTTTTTCACCCCTAAGACGAGCAGATTACGAGGTGGCACGTGGTTAGCGCGATGAAACCTCCCGGACTTCATTCTTGGCTTTCTAGACCAGGACGCAATCTCACCCTCAGACAGCTCCTCAGCTGTTTTCACGTAGGCTGAGTGGACGTTTAAACATCCCTCAGATCTCATGCTCTCTACAAATAGACTACAGGATCGATAATAATAATAATAATAATAATAATAATAATAATAATAATAATAATAATAATAATAATAATAATAATAATAATATTTTTGTCTTTATGTAACACTAACTGCTTTAACGGAGAAGCCGAGGTGTTGAAATTTGGTCCCACAGGATTTGTTCATCGTGCCAATAAATCTTTTATTTGCTATTTGTTTTACGACGCACCGACACAGATAGGTCTTATGGCGACGATGCGTTAGGAAATGCCTGGGAATGGGAAGGAAGCGGCCGTGGCCTTAATTAAGGTACAGCCCAAGCATTTACCTGGTGTGAAAATGGGAAACCGCGGAAAACCATCTTCAGGGTTGCCGGCAGTGGGATTCGAACCTACTATCTCCCGGATGCAAGCTCACAGCTGCACGCCGCTAACCGCACGGCCAACTCGCCCGGTGTCAATAAATCTATCGACACGAGGCTGACGTGTTTGACCACCTTCAAATACCACGGACTGAGCCAGAGTCGAACCTGTCAAGTTGGGTCGGGAGGCCAGACCCTCAACCGTCTGAGCCACTCAGCCCGGCGGTAATATACAAACTGGTAATTGGTAATCACGATAATTTCCAATCCAATGGACTTCGTGACATGTATAGCTATAGCCTACGTTTCTTATTCCTCCGTTTTTACGACGTAAATCTCGAAAGACTTTTGAAACTCACAATCGGGACAGGACCGGGAAGTACTCCTGACTCGGAATTCATCCAAACTTATCAGTCCTGCCATTGACTATGCCACACTCACTAATATACGAAGTATTATTATTATTATTATTATTATTATTATTATTATTATTATTATTATTATTATTATTATTATTATACCGACAATCATTTTCGATTATTCCGTTATAACTGAGATTATACATTCAATTTCACTTAAATTCGTGCTTGTGAAATAGTTGTGGTTTTACTGCGTTAATTCCTCTTTTGTATCTACTTAATTACCTGGATATTTGACAGTTGGTTTCAAGTATTGTTATGAATTTATGAATTGGTTAGTGTTGAGAATATTGTGATAATATTGTGTGCACTACATTGTCCCTGACTTTTTACCCACTAAGCAGCTCAATTATGATCTGAGTCACTACGATGTGCCTTCGGGATCTGAAATCAAGTATAAAAGTTTCGAGAAAATTAGCTACACGTTGAAAAAAGTAAATTATTTCCTTTTTGTTTCATTACTTTCTTTCTTTCTTTCTTTCTTTCTTTCTTTCTTTCTTTCTTTCTTTCTTAATCTGTTTACAATCCCGAGTCGATTTTTCCCTCGGACTCAGCGAAGGATCCCACCTCTACCACCTCAAGGACAGTGTCCTGGGGAGCGAGATTTTGGGTCGGGGAATACAACTGTCATGAAGGACCAGTATCTTGCCCAGGCGGCCTCACCTGCTATGCTGAACAGCGGCCTTGCGGAGGAATGGGTAGATTGGAAGAGTCAAACAAGGAAGGGGGAATGAAGCGGCTGTGGCCTTTAGTTATGTACCATTCCCGGCATTTTCCTGCAGGGGAAGTGGGAAACCACGGAAAAACACTTCGAGGATGGCTGAGGTGGGAATCGAACACACCTCTACTCAGTTGACCTCCAGAGGCTCAATGGACCCCGCTCCAGCCCTAGTCCCACTTTTCAAATTTCGTGGCAGAACAGGGAATCGAACCCGGGCCTCCGGGGGTGGCAGCTAATCACCCTAACCACTACACGACAGAGGCGGGCTTGTTCTATTACACTAATCAAATTCAGTGTATGTTTACTTACCAGTTCAAAATATAGATTATGAGGTAAACGGAAAATATTTTGACAAGTAATGTTCAATGTTAGTAGACAGATGCCAAGTCATCTGAGCAGAATCACTTTGATTACTGAGCCATGAGGTTACGTTATAAATCTTGTTGAGTTTGTTATTAGTTGTCTAGATACTTTCTTCGACAAAGAAGACTCCTTCCCGCGTTGATTCTAAAAATACGTAAAGCTTAACTTTTAAACGATAAAATTCTACTGCGAAATGAGAAAGCCGATCAAATTTTTCCTAATAAAACTTCAAACAAGTTTCGTTAAGGGTATAAATATCTACATGAGTTAGACACTTCAGTACATTGGTAATGTCACAGCTTGAATAGACATAAATTCGAATGATACCGTACTAGTTTCAAATTTTAAAAATGTATATAATTATATGTAGGTTATGATTGAGATACGAGAGATATATTGAATATCCATATATAAATAAGCACTGAAATGAATGTAAATACAGCCAAGTTCAAAATATTTTGGAAAATGAAAATTTCACTTTTGTTTTATCAGATCTACATTCGAGAGGCTATTATTTTTATTTAAATTCATCATAACTGTGCACTGAAATATCTTTATTCACTTATTAAAATGAAACACATAAAATACGCAAATAATAATAATAATAATAATAATAATAATAATAATAATAATAATAATAATAATAATAATAATAATAATACAGTAAAACTCTGTTACAGATTTCTGTCCACGTTTACACCACATAGCATGATATCTATCGCAGTGGTTAGCACACTGGTTCACGGTAATTCTTGATTTTACACATTCTAAAATGGAATCCATGAACTCTAAACCTCGTTACGAGATGTCACAGTGTGTGTGAACCTTGTTTACATTCACTATTCATTGCAGCACCCGTGTAATAACACACTCCATATTTTTTCTCTATTTCAACTCATAGTGTGTAACATATTTTAATATTTATTTATTTATTTATTTATATATATATATATATATATTTATTTATTTATTTATTTATTTATTTATTTATTTATTTATTTATTTATTTATTTATTTATTTATTTATTAATGCCTTGTTTTCAGTGGCGAAGTTAGGCCTCGAGGCCCTCTCTTCCACTTAACCACCTACTAATCAAAATCAAAAATTAAATTATGAGATATTTAAAATAGTTAAAACCAAACAAAAAGTTAATAGAATTGAGAACAAATTTAAATACATTACTAAGTTAATAATAAAACTAATTAATAGTAAGAACTCTTAATAATGACTAATCCTCAGGCGCGCACACATTCATACTTCAGCCATTCAGTTAGCTGTCCTCAGCAGGTAGTCTCGGCAGGTGACCTTAAACCTTTGTAAAGAGCCAGTTTCTCTGACCTGAGCTGGCAGGGAATTCCATAATCTTGCGCCGGTCACTAAAAACGATCTATTAATTTTATTTGTGCGGTGCACAGGAATAGAAAGAGTGGATCTGGAACGTGTATTTAAGTTGTGAAACGATGATAAAAAGGTGAATTTAGAAGAAATATACAGTGGCTGACTTTCCGCTAGTACTCTTAAACACCATCGTTAAAATGTGTAGCTGCCGACGTTTATCAGGCTTCAGCCATGAGAGAGCCTTATAGTATGGGGTAATATGAACATCGTACCCGATATTATAAATAAATCTTTGTGTAGGTAGTATCAATAGTGAAGTCCTTGTTCTTCGATAAAAAGAAACTCCTTCGCTAGTACATACACTAAACGTGATGTAGTGAATTTAGAAAGACACAGATTCTCTTTAGATAGGTGGATGTGATCTTTTCAATTTCGGACAGATTACTGTATTTCAGATGTGGCGATACGCTCTCTGAAATATATGCTACCACAGGTGCTACTTATTGTTGTCAGTGAAAGTTTGAGTAATTGATTTATCTCGCTCATGATTCTAATTGCTGAATTTACCCTTTCTCTGACGTGGATAGTGAAGATGTACCCTTCACTCTGTAGCGACACTCCTAAATATTTGAAATGCGAAATAGATGCAATAGGTCGTTTTATAAAATAAATGGTCCCACCTCTTCTGAATCTTAGTGCTACCGTCTTAGTTTCTTTTTTCAGGCATAGTTGGTTGAAATATTTTTATAGCTTCTTAGAGTTGTCTTCAATAATTCATAAGATCACAGAGGGTACACTGAAACAGGAAGTATCCATTGGACTGCTGCGGAGTTCAATGAACGTAAATAAGTTATTCTTATGATACCGAAATTCAACATATCGGCAGGCTGCAGACCAAAGCGTTCAAATGGAAAAATAAAATAATATTTTTTCCATGCTGAAAGTTTTTTGCACTCTATAGGTTAAAGCCAGATCATGACATTACCGAAACAAATTCCTATGTTTTAGATTTATTTGATAGGCTATTTATTAATTTTTATTCTCTTTGCTTATTTAATGTTGTAGTTATTCGCTAAATAGTCAAAATACGTATAAATACAACTTGAGATTCAGATTCTCTCTAGATGAATTATAGAGTTCTAGTTGCATTACTGTAGAAAAATATTCTTAAGCAGTTTACATCAAGCGTACTAAACTGATTCAAAGGTAAATTGCACACCCAAACATTTTCTCTGTCCTCTGGTACATCTTCGGATTAGATTACCTATGCTCAATAAAATAATAATTCTGAGAAGAACTACTTCACCACTGACACTACTAAGGAATGCTCCAAAGATTTTATCATAATAAAACGGAGAAAATATATCAGGGAAGTCGATTATCTCTAGATCACCGTAGAGAACAAAATCCACTACTCCACTATTCTCAGTACACATACAGCAACTTGAAAGAAAAATGTCTTAATAAACAATTTGCTGAATCTACATAGAGTATAATATAAAAATGTATTTATATTCCATATCATCGCCAAAACCACCAGAACAAATTTAGTCAAACTTGATGCACATACGACCTACTATATGGAGACGAGAACTATGGTGGTAAACCACCCCCTAGCACCACCTAGGGGTGGAGGTGAGAAGTAGGTGGCATATAAAAGTATAGGAAATAGTGTCTAATCCATTGTTTCAGGAGTCACTGAGATTAACAGCCGACAATCCGGATGTCGTTTAAGTCAAATTTCATCCTCTATCAGAACAGAGGGCGAGGAGGGTGAAAAACAAAATGTCCAAATATGACAGAGATTATGGATGTATGAGGGTATGTTTCAGCATAGGTCTCAACCATAATTGGTAAACATGTGGCATTTTTAAAATGCTATTTGTTCGGGGCGTCAACCTATAGAGATCTTTTGCCCCAAACATGTGACACTACCACGGAAAACTACTGTGGGCGTGAAACACCCCTAGGGGTGGGGATGGGGAGAGGATGACACGTAAAAGTAATCCAAAATGACCAAGATTCACGTTAAATCCACATTTTTAGTAATAGCTGTGACGAACAGTGATACTTCGGATGCCATTTAAGTCGAAATTTCGTCCCAACTTGCATGGACGAAAAGAAGGGGCGAAAAAGTAAATGTCCAAATTGACCGAGATTATGGGTGTATGTGAAAATATTCCAGCATAGCTGTCAACCAGACTTCATACACATATGAATTATTATCTGAAAAATACACTGTGAGGGTAAGACACACCTAGCACCTATAAGGTATGGGAAAACATGTGAAAATTGCTGAAAGCGATCCATATTACTGTCAAATCCTCAGTTTTTGTGGTCGCTGAAATAAATTTTGACACTCAGGATGCTATTTAATTCCAAGTTCGCCTTTATCGTCATGGGGGTTAAGATGGGATGGAAAAGGAACTGTCTAAAATGACTGACATTCGTGTTGAATCTACAATTTTCAGGGTCGCTAATCTGATTGGTGACAGTCCCAATGACAAATGGAATCGTGTACGTCATATCTATAGCGCGACACGTAAATACATACAGCTATGACGAACTTTAGTTATTTATTTCAAAAGATCGAATACTTCCCAGACAATCTGGGCTGCCACACTCGTAAAAGTACCCGAGCAGAGGCGGGTACTACCGCTAGAAATTTATATTATCTTCCGAAAGCCGTGTTCGTAAACAGGTTGGAAATTACGTGGCAGATTTTTATTAAATTACGTAATGTGTATGCTCACCCAATGGTATTGCAGCAATGATTGACTTTGGCCTGCCACTGCTCAGTCAGAAAACTTTCAGATCAGCGTGACGAATCTTCTTGGCTGTTATTCTTGCCTTTCTAGACCGGGGCCGCTATCTCATTGTCACATAACTCCTCCATTATTCTAGCGCAGACTGAGTGCGCCTCGACAATCGCTCAAATATAGGGGAAAATTTCGGACCTGACCGGAATTGAAACCAGGGCCTGTGGGTAGAGGAACGGGAGCCTTCAATAATGATACAAATTTCTGATCTTTCTGCTAGTTATAAAGAATAAATTGAAGAGCTCGTTTCCAATATTCATTAAAATGTTGACGAATTTGAGAAATCCATTAGATATTTGTTTGTAATGTATAGCTAATATATTTATTCCAGAACTCACCATGCCGTTGTAAAGTGTGGGTTAGGATATCATATTTTTTTTCAAAAAACTGTACTAAGTCAGTTCTTGATATCTATCAAACTCTTCTAATACGCTTCACACAGAAGTAGGCCTACACCATGCTGAAGAAGAGCCATTTGTATAGCATTACACAGCAGTTAAGACAGCTAGTATAATGTTAAGAGTTTTCAGTTAATGTATGCATATCGGCCCTTTAATACCGTGTACTGATAAGCGGCCGTGGATGAGGTGAAATGAAATTAATGGCATGTTTTAAGGACGGGATGCCTTCCTCACGCCAACTTCAGTCGAAGAGCTAATGAAGATGACATGCATGATGGTGAAAGAAATTGGGTAATGAGGGGGAAGGAATCGGATGTGGCTAATAAATGGGATCTGTTCCGGCTTTTTTCTGGAAATAAAAAATAAAAATGGGAAACCACAGGAAACCATTCTCAGGAGAGCCAGTGGTGGGGTTCGAACCCGCTCTTCTGCCGTACACAAATCTTGACTCCGTAGCAGTAGCACGTTAACCACGCACTGCCACTGTACTCGGTATATTTCAGTTAATATGAAAGTAAATCATACAAGTTCTGGAATATATCGCTAAAATTCAAATTGCTTTGAGTGCTTGCTACAAATCTCAGAGCTGTGAGCTTGCGTCCGGGAGATAGTAGGTTCGAATCCCACTATCGGCAGCCCTGAAGATGGTTTTCCGTGGTTTCCCATTTTCACACCAGGCAAATGCTGGGGCTGTACCTTAATTAAGGCCACGGCCGCTTCCTTCCAACTCCTAGGTCGTTCCTATCCCATCGTCGCCATAAGACCTATCTGTGTCGGTGCGACGTAAAGCCCCTAGCAAAAAAAAAAAAAAAATACTCAGAACCATGTATATGTAGATGCTTTATTCCTTAACTCACAAAATCTGTATTTGTTTTCTGGAATTGACCTAAGTAGAGTGACTCAGCTTACTTTAACAAAGAGTTGTGAGCTTGCATCCGGAAGATAGTGGGTTCCAAACCCGCTGTCAGCAGCTCTGAAGATAGTTTTCCGTGGTTTCCCATTTTCACACCAGGCAAATGCTTGGCCTGTACCTTAATTAATGCCACGGCCACTTCCTTGCCATACCTAGGCCTTTCCTATCCCAACGTCACCATAAGACCGATCTGTGTCCGAGCGACGTAAAACGAATAGCGAAAAACTTTAGCAAAGAACTTGGCATTCTAAGGTTAATAACTTAAGAATAGGATTCACCGAGCTCGATAGCTGCAGTCGCTTAAGTGCGGCCAGTGTCCAGTATTCGGGAGATAGTAGGTTCGAACCCCACTGTCGGCAGCCCTGAAAATTGTTTTCCGTGGTTTCCCATTTTCACACCAGGCAAATGCTGGGGCTGTACCTTAATTAAGGCCACGGCCGCTTCCTTCCCACTCCTAGCCCTTCCCTGTCCCATCGTCGCCATAAGACCTATCTGTGTCGGTGCGACGTAAAACAACTAGCAAAAAAAGAATAGGATTTTTTTACATTGTTCTCCTTCTTCTTATTATTAATGATCTTCAGGACCTGCTCACCTGATGAGTTAAACTGAGCACTGTCCCTGCATTGCAGGAGGCCATAGCCCATAGAGAATACACACGCCTAATTTATTTATTTATCTTAATATTACTTTGAAAATTTGTGTATTACGTCATAATGAAGTGATATTGCTTTAAAAGGGCACTATTTAAAACAATTCTTTTCCTGAAAATCAATAACTTTGACTTAGTGAGTTTTGGAAACGACTTCTACTATTACTAACCATAAAAGCATACAGAATTGTTAAAGTGAGTGTAGCACGCACTAATGGAAATCATTGTCTTTATTTTAATTATATTCATACAATAAATATTGAAGAGGCTTCCATAAACAATTTTGAAGGTTAATCGGTTCATTGAAACATCCGTCGCTTCCTAACTCAAGGAATCAAAATTTAACAAAGTAAGTTAAACTAAATTTGTGATATTAGAAAAAGGACCATGATGCTACAGCCCTGATTGGCCTTGGCCTAACAAGCGATCACCGGTCAGTCCGAAGGCCTCTTGCTTACGAGGCGAACCATGATCAGAGCGACGAACCATCTCGGCCGTTGTTCTTGGCTTTCTAGACTGGGCCACTACCTCACTATCAATATATCCTCAATTGTTCACAGATAGACTGAATGTACCTCGAACTAGCCCTTAAATCCAAGTAAGAATCGTTTACCTGGCCAGAGATCGAATCCGGGACCTCCGGGTTAGGGGCAAATTCACTCCTTCCAGGCCGCGGGATCGTTATGTGTAGCATTAGATGTATTATACATTTATTTTGCGGCAAATAAATAAGTCCTCTACGTTTTTATTCTCTGGAATAGAGGAACAGAATAATCTACTCTATTCGGTAATATAATCTAACCAGTTACCGCTGAGGCAGTGATTGGACTAGAAAGGGTAGATTACACGAAATAGCTTAGTGTCTAACAGAGTCTTAGAAACAATGGCATTCGTGTCAGAATGTAGCTCTCTCTGTGGGTCACCAAATGGTACATATACAGTATATCGCCTGTTTCTGCACCATGTGTTAGTATGTTCTAACAATACCAGTAGTGGGTGGGCAGTTCAGGTGCGGTTTGACGTGCAGAATGGCAGCAGGTATTGCGGTAACCCACTAACATCATCGCACTATGTCACGTCTTACTACCTAGCCTGAATTCCTGTCTGTGTCCTGCAATGAGAATTGATGAACAACTTATCTAACTGTAAAATAATATACATATTTTAATGATGCACTTGTTTCTCTTATGTCAAGTAGTAATTTTAATACGGTTCGTACTAAAATGTTTCCATTTAATCAATGGTAAGTCCATTTTCGCTAAATATGGGTATTTTTCCAGTATAATCCAGAGTAAAATATTTCTTAATGAAACAATTAAACATATCGAAATTCGAAATATTTTGTGAAACATTGTATGCGTCAGTACGAAGGAATTCACGCTACTCTCGTCCAATACCTAGTTTTAAAAAATATGCCGTGTTTTACGTTATTCTCTTGGAGTAATATTACTTCGAAATCAGTCGTTGTCTTTGTGTTCCAAGGTAGTGGGTTCGATCTCAGACATGGTCGGTCTAATTTCAGGGTGTTTAAATTCAAAAACCCTGTGTTATTTGCTTCCAGCACGTAAATGAACTTCTGCGGTACAAAGTACGTAAAATCTGACGTTTGTTTAAACGTACAGCTCATTAATGATCATCATCAACAACAGCAACAACAACCACATTATTATTATTATTATTATTATTATTATTATTATTATTATTATTATTATTATTATTATTATTATTATTATTATTATTATTATTATTGATGGATGCTAGTGGCTTTACGTCGCACCGACACAGATAGGTCTTATGGCAACGATGGGATAGGAATGGCCTAGGATTTGGAATGAAGCGGCCGTGGCCTTAATTAAGGTACAGCCCCAGCATTTGCCTGGTGTGAAAATGGGAAACCAGGGAAAACCATCTTCAGGGCCGCCGACAGTGGGATTCGAACCCCCTATCTCCCGGATGCAAGCTCACAGCCGCGCACATCTACACGCACGGCCAACTCGCCCGGTAGTATTATTATTATTATTATTATTATTATTATTATTATTATTATTATTATTATTATTATTATTAATAATCATTTATTTGTGGCCCAAATAAGCATGTCAACGCATGTCATGTCAGTACAGCCTTTGGCGTGCCAAGGTGGCTGCTTTGAAGCGCCATGTCGTCCATATGTGTCGGTTTACGTGGTATCGATACTGGTGCTCCATTGCACTCCTCAGTCGGTCTGTTAAGTTTGTGGAGTTTTGGTTAGTTTTAGGGGTTCCAGATGGCATCAAGCAACTGGAGTGTCACGTGTTTACAGTGACGACATCCGCAACCGTACTGGTTGGATTCAGCGACCGGGTCAACTGCATTTCGTATCAAACAGCTCCTAATAATAATAATAATAATAATAATAATAATAATAATAATAATAATAATAATAATAATAATAATAATAATAATAAGGCTCTTGGTTCGGCGGTCCTCGAATCATTTCCATGGCACTAAACTATAAATACACAGTGAGCAAGCCATATGGGTTACTGAACGTGTAGAGTATGCTGAGTTGCCAGATTTATTATATTAGAATAAGGGATATAATTCTAAAAATATAAAAATGTATCTAATTTAAAATTACGTAAAATATACTTAGGACACCGTTTCTTACAACGACACGTTAACATGAGTAATAATAATATTATGTGTTTTACGTCCTACTAACTACTTTTTAAGCTCTTCGAAGACGCCGAGGTGCCGGAATTTAGTCCCGCAGGAGTTATTTTACGTGCCAGTAAATCTACCGACACGGGGCTGTCGTATTTGAGCACCTTCAAATACCACCGGACTGAGCCAGGATCGAACCTGTCAAGTTGGGGTTAGAAGGCCAGTGCCTTAACCGTCTGAGCCACTCAGCCCGGCGTTAACATAAGAGAAAACATTCATGTTTTCTCTCTCACAATATGTTATTATCAAATTCATCATTAGCACACCGATTAAAATCCTTGGAAGAGCAGAAGGCATTATCAGTGTGCGAAATTTACCCCAATTTCCTACAAGGCTTTGGATTAATCACATTAATGAGGTTGTAAGTGAAGGTTTCATGTCTCTTCATGTGATTGTAAAGGTATTTAGGGGATTTAAATGAGTAAGTATGTAAGTTTCTGGCAAGACCTCAAATATAGTATGGTTACAGTGTACAGGACCCACACCATGGTTACTTGATACGATAAATGTGAAAGACTAAAAGGAAAGCAGCACAATTTTTACCGGGTGATATCCGACATGAAAGTAGTGTTAGGGAAATATTTTGAATTTTAGGCTGGGTGGACTGAATGGTCAGCGTTGAGACCTTCTGTTCTGAGGGTCTCGGGGTCGATTCCCGGCTGGGTCGGGGATTTTAATGGCCTTTGATTAATTCTTCTCGCTCGGAGACTGGGAGTTTGTGTTTGTCCCAAAACTTTCCTATTCATATTCAGACAACACACTATACTAACAACCACCACAGGAACACGCAATAGTGATTACATCCCTCCTTATAGGGTTGGCGTCAGGAAGGGCATCGGGCCGTAAAACAAGGCCAAATCCACATGTGCGACACAATTCGCACCCGCGACCGGACAGGTGTGGGAAAAGCGGTAGGAAAAGAAGAATAAGTATAAGACTGGGGAGTAGGGAGACGAGCTGCTCGACTAAACGGTATGTACCGAGCTGTCAGCGGAGAGATGACGTTGAATGACATTACTGTACGAACAAGCACGAATGGAGTTTTTAAAAGTAGGAATGATCTTAATATGAAGATAAAGGTGAAATTCAAGAGGAAAAAATTTGGTAAATATTCGTTTACAGGAAGGGACTTTACGGATTGGAATTCCCAAACTTTGAAATCATTTGGGATACAGCTCTAAATGGAGAACAATGATAATGATGATGATGCTGATTGATGTATTGAATAGTTGATCAGGAAGTGAAAACATGGCATATAATTTCATCTCACCTTAACCCCGACCCCGTATCAGGAAAATTAGACTAAGGGTAGATATACATAGTTTGGAAACATTGTAGGTTCATTAAAAAGTTTGTAATAAATCTCATCAGCTTTGAGACCTTCGGTTCTGAGGGTCCGGGGTCGATTCCTGGCTGGGTCGGGGATGTTAATGGCCTCTGATTAATTCTTCTCGCTCGGAGACTGGGTGTTTGTGTTTGTCCCAACACTTTCCTATACATAATCAATGGTAAGCCCATGTCAGTCAGTACAGCCTTTGGCGTACAGAAGCCCTGTACTTTTATATTCAATCCTGGCTCAGTCCGGTGGTATTCGAAGATGCTCAAATACATCAGTCCCTTGTCGGCAGATGTTCCGGCAGGTGAAAGATAATGTGGCACAAAATTCGGGCCCTTCGGCATCTCCGAAAACCGTCAAAACATAGTTAGTGGGACTTAAAAACAAAAAACATTATTTATGAATACATCTCATCAAATTTGAGCATTGCGATAATATCAGTTGAACAGTAGACAACTGATAATGCGCTATTACATGCAATGAGGTGAAATTACAGGCGTCATTTATTATTTTTTGTTCAATGACTGATATTTGTTGTAACGCGACAATGTGAGACATCTTATCTGGAACTGTATTCACACTACAACATTGTTTGAATACCAGTTTGTTTCTAAAGAGTTAAATAATGCATTTCATATCATGATGACAAGATAAATCTGTATATTTGATGCCAATATTTCTGAACTATTTGTGTCCCGCAAGCAACCTGTCATAACACAGGGCACACACTTTAAATGTGGGACTGTCCCCAACGAAAATGGGTGTTTGGCAAACTTGTTACTATTTGAGCAGATTTTCCAAATATCGGGAATTGTTTTCTCGATATTGAATCTCTCTTGCAATCTATATTAAACGTCCTTCATTGTTTAGTATTGATGTTTAAAAGTACAGGGAAATATGAACAAATTTTATTTTCAAAATAGGTGATTAAAAACCAATTATTCTTTGTAATAAGAAGTTAGGCAAGTAAAGGAAATATTATTAATTCGTGTTGAAGGTAGTGTATCTAGAAGGCCTTTGATAATACCAGCCCCGTACTTTTATATTCATCTTCTGGATTTCAATAACTGATGTTATGCATACGATACAAAACTATCGGAAAACTTTAAGAATGAAGTAACATTTTCAATTTAACTTTACACATGTTTTACAGCAACTAGAGTTTAGAACTGAAATTTATTTCCCCCTGTACGCCTTCAGACTGACGACGTGGTCCTCAATCGATGTGAGATGAACTAAAACATACCCAGAAATATTATAAGTGGGACTTAACGATGGCAGTCTGAAACAACCTGTGACACGAAAATCTATGATAAACCGTTTATCATTAACTTTGTAGTTTCGGATCCGTCAACAGCGATGCAGTCAGTGTGACCTCCTGAATGTAAGTTATCTACTATATATTTACGTAATCCCACATGTTGAGCCTCGCTGGAAAAATCTTTTCGAAACTCGAACTGCTTTCTATACCACCACTTAGTAATTTCACAAACACGTCTAATATTGTAAGAAAAAATGTTTTCCGATAGTGTACATGCAACTCATGTCCAGCTTATGTTTGACACCATTTTCCTTGTACACTGGGGATACTATTGCAACTTTCCACACTTAATTCGGTAGAGAATTTAAGAATAAAGCAATAATATACTCCAATTCACTCTACGAGCACCTTTCTAGAACACGCAATGCAATTAAACAGCGGAGGGTAGTGCTAGATTCACGAGATAGCTTGAAGGTGAGAATCATGGGCATTTGAGAATGAACGTCCGTCACCCCACAAGAGATGACATCATCTTCAACGTGTTAATGCGATTTACGAGAAATTCCGAATTTTACATTATATCTGGACATCGTTGGTGAACTATTGTAAATGTAAATACGACGAATTAGAGTTTTTTATTTGATTGTGACTTGTTTTGGTCATGCCTTCTTATGGTAAACTATTGTATGTGTATGTTTTCCAGGAATGAAGATAAGCCATACTGTATGATGCATGGAAATCCTTGCCATGAACAGTAGTAAGTGATCATATAAGAGTTAATCCTACTGTCGGCCGCCACAGTATTGATTCCAACGATAATTTACCATGGTCAGAACCTTCAATTCGACCTGCCATTAAGGTAGCAAAATAAGAGTCTCATTAGCTTCTGCTCTCCTGTAAAGTTAGTGAAGTGTCACTTATGATAGCTTACCACTGACAGTTCAGATGTATTATAGTAGTATCTTTCAATTACTATTACTTGTCACGTAAACAAACAAGATTTCTAGTAAAATTAACTTTAATTTTAATTCTTAGGAAAAATAAAGAAACTGTCCGTTAAATAAAATATTCAAAACACTAGCTTCAGCCCATTATTGTATGCATAGAACTGGCATGTCAAAGGGCGAAGGATTATGTTTATACGGCTTTGTTTGAACTATTATAAAAGACAAAGCTACATATACGCTTTTTGCAACTTCAAGTCGCAATCAGCGGAAGTTCAAAAACGTGGGGCATTACTTAGCTTATTTATTTATCTATTTATTTATTTATTTATTTATTTATTTATTTATTTATTTATTTATTTATTTATTTACGCCGTCGGAAGAGGTAAAGTCAGGGCTCATGGTCCTGTCTTACATTTAACCACAAGTTACATTAAAATTTATGAAATATATAATTTATGACAACCATTCACAATGTGATCACACAAGTCATTCAGCAGTTTTGAACAGTTAGTCACCTTTGAATTTCGTGAAAGTTATTGGAAACATTTATATGAGAAAACATGCCCACCAAGTAGGGTGAACTATACCGAACAAGTGGGTCTGGGGTTTGGGTCACGTAGCTATCAGCTCACATTCAGGAGATAGTGGGTTCGAAGCCTACCGTTGGCAGCCCTGAAGATAGCTTTCCATTGTTTCCTATTTTCACTCCAGTCTGTCACATACTGTTGATATAATTGAAGCCACGGTCGCTTCCTTCCCATACCTAGGCCATTCACATTCCATATATGCCGTAAGACGTATCTGTGTCGGGCCGAGTTAAAGCAAAATTGCAAAAGTTAATACAAATAAGGTAAAATAAACAACAGCACCTTCCGCGATTCGAATCACTTCGCACATTATCGGGGCGCTCATGAGTTCACTGCTGTTTCCAACTGAGCCAAGGACGGACGTATGTGGTCACCGGAAGATGACACTTTGTCCAGTACGCTTGACGTAGACCTAATGCACGCCACCACGTGTATAAGGCTTTTCATTTGCTATTTAGAATGGCTAATGTGTACATTCTGGAGTGCTACTACTCCCAAATCCATTGCATAAGGCCGTCAGAGCTCTGCGGAATATACTCAGTAACATCCGTATTTTGCGCACACCGGCATGGCGTAATGTTTGTAGGTTGTCTATAAAATGCGTGTGTGCATAGTTTGGGCTTAATATTATTGAAATGGGCAGAAGACCCATACTGTATAAAATCGAAAGAGTTCTGATATAAACGAGAGAACTGGCTGCTCGATTTTTTTTATGTAGCTGTGAGCTTACATTCCAGTGAAAGTGGGTTCAGACTTTACTGTCTGCAGGCGTGAACATGGTTTTCCGTGGTTTTCCCATTTTCGCACTAGTCTTTACCTTAATTAATACCACGATCACTTATTTCCTTGTCCTAGCCCATCGTCACCGTAACTCCTATCATTGTGTGTCGGTGCGAATTACAACAAATAACGTTGCGATAAACGATAAATATCAAAATATTACGATTACTGTGATGCATTAAAGTGCAGGGTATAAACGATACACGAGTCGGTGCTCATTCAACTTTGGAGGATTCTCCACTTGTGACGGCAACAAAAGTTCAGTCAGGGACTGGAAGTACCAGTGCCTGAACTAGTCTGATCTTCACATCACTTGGTAACATCTTATTATAACGTTCAAGGAAGAGTTTTACAATATATTTTTGTAGATACCCGTTATGTTATCAGGCGAGCGTTTTCGTCATTATCACACCACGGTCTTTTACTGTTTCAGTGTAGAAAATGTAATTCTTGTTTGTAGGGGAAACGACTAATGTATGTAACGCATTCAGTAATATTTGGGACCCGATAATAATTATTTGTGTCCTTAAAGGCTTTAAGAGGAGGGAATGTTGTTTAAATGAGTCGTCGCCAGTCTAAATACATATTTTGTCGCGCTTACAAAAGTATTCAACATAGAGCCTATTAATAACAAGCCCTAATTCTTTCAACTTAAGTGCAGATGTAAATTATTTACCTTTCTCCGTTCTAAAAATATCTCCTATTTAATTGTATGTTGATTCCCAATCCCGAAGACTGATTGATTCCCCACCAGCAACATCATTAGCTGTTATAGATATTCTAGGTGTCACTGACGAGCATACGAGGGAAATGTAGAGTGAGGTAGTTTCCTATTGCTTTCCTCATTTATTCTGAAGGTTCTATTAGATATCACTCAGCCAAGTTCACTGATATTCACTCACTAGCCGACTCTAAGATCGACACTTTCGCATCGTTCATAACAGGGACTGGCTTTATAGTGAACTGCATTACTAGTATCACTTGTAGCACAGTCACTTTAATTTTGTCATAACCAACGAGTTTGGGACAGATCTATCTCGTTCTAGAAGACACGGTGCACTTTAAATGCAATGTATCGCCAAAAATAAAACTTTGCAGCGTATTTAGTTAACGAACAAGTTGTACAATAAATGTCCCATCTGATCTAGATGCAAAACACGTTATTTATTTATGTGATTTAGTCGTGTTCGGGAACTCCAGGACAGTAGTCTCCACTTTAGTATCGCCGAGTTTCGTATGAACTCATAAGCGAAAAGTTCTATCACGATTCCTGGTTCGTTTAAAGCAGAAGTTAAATCATACTGAAAACAGTTCTATGGTTCCATTTATACGCATCCACTTGATAATCGTTGCTTTGGTTTCAGCGGAGCCGTACGTTAAAAATATCGCCCGTGTTTTTAATTGAAGGCTTGATAACTGGAGCCAACTCATTAAGCGGTCAGCAGCGTTATAATGTTCTCTCCAGGCCTCTATTGCCAAAATTTTAATTGGATTTTCTTTCCTGCACATCTGATTCTGCTGTTTGGTGCACACACCACCTGTTCTGGTTAATGAGGTGGAAAGAGCTGAAATTGTTATGAGTCTGGAGCGTTTACTTCAGTGTACTTTGTCTTATTTGTTGTTATTGAGAATAATTCAATTTAAATACATTCTTGTCCATTTAATCATACATTACTAAGTAATTGCTCTATGAATATACTGTACATGGATTATATACCACAAAGGAACAGTCGTTGGTATTGCAGGTACATTGTTAGATATCTGATAAAAAGAGAGAAAATATGTTAAACTGGTTTTAATTACTGCTATCACTAGGGAAATTCCTCATTCGGTGCATGATTTTGTTGGGCTATTTAGGTATTTGCAGAGGGAGGAGAAATTAGGAATTCGCGTCTTTTCTATGCAGATCGTCATGCAACCGACATCCACAGGAACATGCAGTACTGAATACATACAAGCGTGTAGAAATGGTGTCAGTCGTGAGACTTTCTTTATTTTTGCTACTTGCTGTACGTCGCACCGACTCAGATAGGTCTTATAGCGACGATGTCCGGCTCCATGGTTAAATGGTTAGCGTGCTGTCCTTTGATCACAGAGGCCATGAGTTCGATTCCCGGCAGGGTCTGGAATTTTAACCACCTTTGCTTAATTTCTCGGGCACGGGGGCTGGGTGTATGTGTCTTCCTCATCATCATTTCATCCTCATCATGACGCGCAGGTCGCCTACAGGAGTCAAATCGCAAGACCTGCACCTGGCGAGCCGAATATGTCCTCGGGAACTCCCGGCACTAAGAGCCATACGCTATTTGATTTCATTATGGCGACGATGGAATAGGAAAGGCCTAGGAGTTGGGAGGAAGCGGCCGTGGCCTTAATTAAGGTACAGCTCCAGCATTTACCTGGTGTGAAAATGGCAAACCACGAAAAACCATCTTCAGGGCTGCCGACAGTGGGATTCGAACCCACTATCTCCCGGATGCAAGCTCACAGCCGCGCGCTCCTAACCACACGGCCAACTCGCCCGGTGGTTGTGAGGTAGCGCCAAGTCCACTTGAGAGGCAAAGTTCTCCCGTGACCTCACCAGAGTATGGGTAAAAAGGCGGAAAATGATGTTCAAACGAGCTTCACACATGGCAATTATTTTAAGAATTTTATGAATGATGTTATTTTCTTCATTGGGGTAATCACATTAAGAGGATTGTAAATAGAGATTAAAGGTCTCTTGTAATTATTACGAGGGTATTTAGAGTTTGTAGTAAAGATGTAGAAGAGAGGTCATATAATTCACTCGTAAAACACTAGAGTATTGTTCCAGTGTATCGACAATCACGAGAATGCGTGGTTCAAAAACTGGAAAATGTCCAATGGAAATCAGCATGATTTCTTCTGGGAGATTTCTGACAAAAAAGTGGTGTTACGAGAACGTTCCAGTCCTTAGGCTGGAAATATTTAAGAGTAATATAACGAGCTGCTCGAATAAGCGGTATATTCCGAGCTGTCAGTGGAAGTACGGCGTGGTTGGTTAGTAGACGAACAAGTTTGAACGGAGTTTTCAACAGTAGGAAACATTATAATATGAAGATAAGTTTGGAATTCAAGAGTACAAACTGGGCCTAAGATTCGTTTATAGAAGAGGAATTATAGATTGAAATCATTTACCAAAGAAGATGCTGGACAAATTTCCAAATTCTTTGAATTCTTCTGAAGCAGACTAGATACGCTACTGCCATGGCGTAATACATTTAATTTTATTTAGAAAACGAGTATGGTTCCTAGTTAGTGAACCATGAACAACGGCGAGTGGCCTAGGAAGTTGTCCTGAGAGTCTGGACACTTTGCTATGGAATAGCAGTGAGTATCCCGGATATATTCTGAGTCATGGACCTGCTAGTGTTCAGGCGCCTAGGACTATGCAATCCATTGGCGATCCCGATACTACTAGGATAGATCCTGCTCCACAGGATTTTCACCGAGCACGCTCGGAACTTCTTAAACAAGACTCGGACCAATGGGAGTAATGGAATCCCTCTTCTATTTCACAAGAGAGGGTTTCCGTGGAAACAACCCGGCAAACAAAATGGAATTAGATGGGGAGCTATCAATACTAATGGGGTTCATGGAAGAAAGTAGAACTAGCTGAGTAGACGACGAGGGTGCATCTGGATGTGTTAGGAGTTAATGATATTCGGGTAAGGATAGATACGAGGAAGAAATATTAGATTATAATGTGTACCTGGCAGGTATTAAAAGGAAACGACAGAGTATGGGAATGGAGAGTTCATCAGTAATACTATTGCTCGAAACATAGTTTCTGTTAGACACGTAACTAAGCGAAAAATGTGTGTAGACTCAACAGTTGAAGGAATTAGGACGAGAATTGTCTCACTGTATTCACCATGTGAGAGTGCAGATGAGGATGGAGTTGACAAGGTTTATGCAGCCTTGAGCGCTAACGTAATCAGAGTCAACAGCAAGGATAGGATCGAGGTAACGGACGATGTCAATGCGATAGTAGGAAATAGAACTGAAGGATACGAAAGGGTAATTGGTAAATATGGTAATGATATCGAAGCTAATAGGAATGGAAAGCGTTTGCCTTACTTCCATGCTAATAAGGGATTAGTAGTTATGAATACATTCTTCAAGTATAAGGCTATTCACCGCTACACATGGGAGGGTAGGGACACCAGATTCGTAACAGACTATATCATAACTAAACGCGAATTCAGGAAATCTGTAAGGATTGCGCGGGTTTTTCGAGCATTTCTATCTGATCTGTAGTGAACTAAGTATCTCTAGACCTAGGACAGGGAAAGTCAAACCTGTCTGACGACGAGTAAGGATAGAAAATCTCCAGAACATGGAAATTAGACAGAAATACATGGATATGGTTAATGAAAATTCAAAATAATGCATAGTAAAGAGGATTAGGACATAGAATGAGAATAGGTGAGACAATGATGGTAGTAGAATCAGGAAGTGTATGTCTAGGAACAACTGTGTGTAAAGTAGGGAAAGGCTAAAAACTTGGTGAAATGATAAAAGTGAGAGCAGCTGGTAAAAGTAAGGGGAAGGCGTGTAAGAAATAGTTACTGAATTCAAGAAGAAGTCGTGGAAAGATTTTGGTAATATTCTCGAATGGCTAGGTAAAGCATCAGGGAAACGTTTCTGCGCAGTAATAAAGTATATTAGAAAGGTAGGGAGGAAGGGAGTTAATACTGTTTTGGGTAAATCAGGTGAACTCATAACAGATCTCAGGGAATCAGTGAAGAGGTGGAAATAATATTTTGAAAATCATCTCAACGTAAAAGGAAATCTTCCTTGTGACATGTCGAACAACTGAGCTCATGGAGATGAGGGCAATAATGATGTGAAAATTAGGCTTGGTGAAGTGAAAATGATTGTAAATAAACTCCATTGTAATAAAGAAGCAGAATTAGATGAACTTTTACCTAAAATGGTGAAATATTTTGGGAAGGACGGAATGAAAAGGCTTCATTAGAAGTAATGAGGCTAGCATGGATTAGGACATAGAAAGAGAATACGTGACGTACAGGGATGCTGTAGTAGAAAGAGCAAGGTTATGTCTTGGAACAACTGTGTGTAAAGATATTGGTGGAATGATAAATTGATATCAGCTAGTAAACGTAAGAGGAAGGCGTACTAGAAATAGTTATTGAATTCAATAAGTTGTGGGAAGCTTTTGGTAATAATCTCGAATGGTACCTTCTGATTGGACAAAAATAGTAAGTGCACCTATCAATAAGCAACGAAACAGGAAGGATTGCCACAATTATCGAGGTATCTTATTGATCAGTATACCAGGGATGGTGTTAACTGTCATCCTGAAAGGGAAGCTGCGATTAGTAGTTGAGAGTAAGTTGGATGAAAACCAGTGTGGTTTTCTAGACATCTAGAGAAGTCATATGGCAGAGTAGGGAAGGAAAAGATGTTCGCCGTATGGGGGGGGGGGGGGGTGGAGGGTTCTATGTGATTAAGGGCAGATTAAAATGAATCAAATGCATTTATGATGAGAGTTTGGCTTCAGTGAGAATCAAGTTCTTGATTCAAGGTACTTACAGGGGTTAGACCTTTCACCTTTGTTGTTCATTGTTTATATGCACCATCTATTGAAAGGCATTGGGTGGCAGGGATGTGTTCAGTTAGGTGAAAATGTAGTAAGCAGTTTGGAGTATGCTGACGACTTCATCTTAAAGGCACATTGTGCCGAAATCCTGGATTATAATATCCTGGAAATTAAAAATAGGCCCAATGAGTGTGGAATTGAAATTAGGCTTTCTAAGACTAAACTGACGTAAGTAGGTAAGAAATCCAAGAGAGTGGAATTTCAGATTTTAGATACAAACCTGGGACATATAGGTAATTTCAAGTATTTAGGAGTTTGTTTCCCCAGAATTGTAGTACCTATAGTAAGTGAGATTGAATAGAGGTGCAGTAATACTAATGCAGTGAACTCCCAGTTGCAATAAACAGTATTCTGTAAGAAGTCAGCTTCTGGAGGAAACTATCCGTCCATCAATCTGTTTTCAGCAACTACCCTTTACGGGAGTGAAGCTGGGTGGATTCAGAATATTTTATTCGTAAAGTAGAAGTAACAGACATGTTAGTAACGAGAATGATCGCTGGTACGAACGGGTAGGAAGAATGGCAGGAGAGTACGCGTAATGAAGAGATAAAGGATAAAGGATAAGAATGAACTCGATGGGTTAGATGTTGTACGCAAAAACCGGCTTTGGTGGTGAGCTCATGTGAGCCGAATGGAGGAGGATAGGTTGCCTAAGAGAATAATGGGCTCTGTTATGTAGTGTAAGAGAAGAAGAGGGATACAAAGACGGCAATTTTAAGTATTTAGGTTGTGTGTTCTCCCAGGATGGTAATATAGCAAGTGAGATTGAACCAAGTTGCATTAAAGCTAATGCAGTGAGCTCGCAGTTGCGATCAACAGTATTATGTAAGAAGGAAGTCAGCTCCCGGAGCAAACCATATTTACATCGGTCTGTTTTCAGACCAACTTTGATTTACGGGAGCGAAAGGTGGGTGGACTCGTGATATGTTATATATAAGTTAAAAGTGACAGGCACGAAAGTAGTGAGAATGATTGCTGATAAAAAGGTGGCAATGACAGGAGGGTACTCGGAATGAGGATTAAAATGTTTAAGGTTGGAATGAACTTAATAGATGAAGCTGTACGCATAAACCCGCTTCGGTGGTGGGGTCATGTGGGGCAAGTGGAGGAGGATAGGCTACCTAGGGGAATAATGGACTCTGTTATGGAGGGTAAGAGAAGTAGAGAGAAACCGACACGATGATGATTAGACTCAGTTTCAAACGATTTAAAGATAAGGGGTTTAGAACTAAATGACGCCCCAGCACTGGTTGCAAATAGAGGATTGTGGCGACATGTAGTAAATTCAAAGACGCTTGCAGACTGAACGCTGAAAGGCATAACGGTCTATAATGATGATGTACAATATATATGTATGTATGACTTCATTCATGTTCTTTAATTCTTGTTTATTATTGATTAATTATCTATGTCATAATGGATTTCGAGAAAAATAGTATGGCCTTGGAACCTGAAGTAATGAACATACTGTCCAGTATTTTGCCGAAATGAATAAATTTTCCGGAGGATAATCAGACTCCCAACAGCTGGGTGTGATCTTTGAACGAAGCTACTCAAATTCTTCCGTGGAATGTGATATAATGTAATCTTCTAACACATGGAATGAATGAATATTACATTTAGTTCATACAGAGATGTTTTTCTTCGAAAGGTATACGTGGTTTATATTTCATAACTTAAAAACTTCACCCTGTAAAATGCAAATCCTTTCCTCAGACTATCAGTAAAATGTATATCTAACCCATTCAGACCGTGTCTTCCACAGGAGGCTCACTATTTCCAAGTTCTTTATTGTTGTGCTCTGTTTGCGTGATCGTTAGTCGTGCAGGAATATAGCTGTAATGTGTGGCAGAGATATGTAATCTACCAGGTTTCGAAACATGAAATAGCTGTGGTGCTATCTTCATGCTCTATAAAGAATAAATTAATTTGTGGCTGTTCCTTTATTAATCATCTGATTACATCCTGCTATTATATGCTGTAGAATTATACCGTATGAGTCAAACTTTATTAGCATCATATAATTCTAGCGCTCACGCATCCAGTTAATCTCTTTAATCCTGACCATTAACGTGAAGTATACTCCTCGAAAATATGAATGACAAGCATTTTACTGGGTATATTTATGTAGTTGTTGTTTTTTATGTTCGCATCGTCAACGACGTACCGATAAGGTGTGTATCCTGTGCTGTGCTAACCTCATTATCTTTAGGTACCGGTGCCTTAACTGCTGAATCCTACGTGTACTCTAATCCGTTAGTCAGAACCATCCCTTGACCTCATCGTGTTGTTTTACCCCCATACTTCCTAATAAAACAAACTGAACAAATCCTCAATAACAAAAGTATATATATTTCTTGTACTTGTCGAATGTCCCAAACTTTACCCTACAATAATTGAACATCTTATATATCATGAATATTACACCCATAAAATAGTAAACTGCAGAAATAACTTTCTTAAATTTTCAGGAAAATAATTTCTAATAGACATTTTCTTGTAAGATTTTATGACTTATGACTCTACATCCACTTAGCAGGGTTAGTTCAGAATGCTCGGCTATCTACAGAAAGGCATCTGTATAACGTAAACTATTTTTACCACGAAAGAATGAACCCTTGATTATTGGTATATCTACAGAAATAACGTATAAATGTCGAATCTAATTTTAAATACAGTAGTTTATTGTAGTTGCTAGACATTTAGACAAATGATGTTCTTTGAAGTTTCAGCTTGCTTAAACATTCACACAATTTCACCACAGAACAAATTATAAAATGACATCGTTTGGCAGTAAAATCAATCCTGTGTATAATATATACGGTTTAATGAGAAATAGAATCACCCCTGCGGTGTAGTGGTTAGTGCAATTAGCTGCTACCCTCGGACGTCCGCGTTCGATTCCCGGCTCTGCCATGAAATTTGAAAAGTGGTACGAGGGCTGGAACGGGGTCCACTCAGCCTCGGGAGGTTAACTGAGCAGAGGAGTTGTGGGTTCGATTTCCACCTTAGCCATCCTAGAAATGGTTTTCCGTGGTTTCCCACTTCTACTCCAGACAAATGCCGGGATGTTACCTAACTTAAGGTCATGGCCGCTTCCTTTCCACTTCCTTCTATATCCCTTCCAATCTTCCAATCCCGCTGCAAGGCCCCTGTTCTGCATAGCAGGTGAAGCCGAATGGGAGAGGTAGTGGTCCTCCTACCCAGTTGTATCCCCCAACCCAAAGTCTCACGCTCCATGGCACTGCTTTTGAGGCGGTAGAGGTGGGATTCCTCGCTGAGTCGGAAGGGAAACCAACCCTGGAGTATAAACGGATTAAGTAAGAATGCGGGGAAATAAAATCCTTACCTTCCAAATGTTTAACAAGAATGATGACGAAATATTCTAATTAAATATTATTAATGTGTTTTTAGCTGGTACTCTTTCCATTTAATGCCACCGTATACCTTATAGGCGTAAAGATTACAACAACATTATCAGACGGTTGAGGCGCTGGCATTCTGCCCCTAACTTGGCAGGTTCGATCCTGGCTCAGTCCGGTGGTATTTGAAGGTGCTCAAATACGATAGCCTCGTGTCGGTATCCCCCTGTGTGTAGGGGCGGTAAAATAAAACCTACGGTATCCCCTGCCTGTCGTAAGAGGGGACTAAACGGGGCCCCAGGGGCTCTGAACTTTGGAGCGTGGGTGGCGACCACGGGGCCCATAGCTGAGTTCTGGCATTGCTTCCACTTACTTGTGCCAGGCTCCTCACTTTCATCTATTCTATCCGATCTCCCTTGGTCAACTCTTGTTCTTTTCCGACCCCGACGCTATTAGGTTTGCGAGGGCTAGGGAGTTTTTCATTTTCACGCCCTTCTTGGCCCTTGTCTTCTTTTGGCCGATACCTTCATTTTTCGAAGTGTCGGACCCCTTGCATTTTTTTTCTTTGATTAGTGTTATATAGAGAATGGTTGCCCAGTTGTACTTCCTCTTAAAGCAATAACCACCACCACCACCACCACCACCACCACCACCACCACCACCACCACCTCGTATCGATAGATTTACTGGCACGTAAAAGAACTCCTGCGGGACAAAATTCCGGCACCTCGAGATCTCCGAAAATCGTAAAAATAGTTAGTGGGACTTAAAGCAAATAACATTATTATTATTATTTTATTATTATTATTATTATTATTATTATTATTATTATTATTATTATTACAACAATATTAATATCTGAAATTTTCCTTTTCAAGATGTGAAATAAACCGTCTAGATATGATTGATTTTGAGTAAATTGGTTGGTATAACGTCTTGCTCAGTTTGGACTTGGATTTATATACAATTTCCCGGCAATCGGTAAGCATACCGGTACCATTTACATTATTTCCGCTTCAAGATTTCTTGGGCACATACAATGCTGCCATAGTGTACCGTATGTGTGTCGACTAAGCCATAAAGTAAAACAACATTTTCTATGCATACCTAAAATATTCGATCCAGCGAAGTTTTCATAACCCGTATCGGTTGTAGAAGCGACTTGGCGGAGTAGATTGAACTTAACTTCCTTTTTAGTGAAGAGTATTGCATAAAATGAAAATTTTCAGAACTACAAATGGTCTCATAAATTTAAAATGTAACCTTATCTAGTCGTATTAGTCCAATTCAGCTGTTTCTTACACATACAAATCGAATCTTACCGATTTTCAAGCTTGTAGGGGTCTACAAGATATATTCATTGAGAGCACGACGTGTGTATTTTTACTCCATGACATTTTTGGACCTTTGTCAACACTCGATTCTTCTTTGCGAGGAGACAGTTACCGGTGGTCTCGAACTAAAGTAGAAAGTTAATAATTTATGTGGTAGTTATACTTAAAATAAATTGTTTATTCATAATTGTGATAATCAATGGTTGTGTTGTTACGTTATTACTCCCTAATAAGCTAATTTTTAGTTCACATTTATAATATTGTGCAGTCACTCTCTTTTGGTCTAATTTTACAATACAGATAGTTTATTTGAAACCAAATTAGGATTTCAAAACAATTTTCGATTCTCAGGATTCTTAGGATTCCGTTTGATAATTTTCAGTAATTTTCTTAATTACTCGCTTAATCGTCTTTGATTAGGCTACATCTCCTGATTTCCATAAAACACAAATACACTCTCTACGTAGAATTTTAAAAATCCCGTTGCGGCTGGATTCTTTCTGTAGTGCATGAAATAAGATTTCACTCTTTAGACCGGTGGGCAAAGTATCCACATCTAGGTTCAAGCCCGGAAAATGTAGTAGGATTCTTGAATGTTAGAAAAAAATTCCATTCTTTGTTCAGTGTTTCACTATGTTAGCACGTGAAGATCCCTTTTGACACATTTGGTGTTTACCCGACATAATAAACCAAAACTCAACTATTGGTTACCCAACAGAATAAGTGACTCGAGTACAGTATAATACGAAATCTAGTATTTCAAAACTGAAGTGATCTTGTTTGGAAGGGACCAAACAGTACTGAATGTCGATTAGTGAACATGAAATTGAATCGGGTGGATCACTTCAAGTACTAATAATGCATATTCACATAGTTCGTGTAGTAAGTTAATCGGATCAAGATGTTGCAAAGTTGATGCCAGCTTGTGATTTACGATCTTGAAGAATGAAGTAAGCATTTATACGAAATTATCTTTACAATTGTAAAGCCTGGCCGAGGCGGCAAAGGCGTGCTCGCTTCACCCGGAAGAGCGTGGGTTCGTATTCCCGTCAGGAAGACGTAAAATATTTGAAACAAGTTTTCCACTTCCGGATGTGCATATAACCCTGAGGTTCACACAGCCTATACCAAAAATGAGTACCAGGTTAATTCCTGGGGGCAAAGGTGGCCGGGCGTAGAGCTAACCACACTACCCCATCAAGTGCCGAAGTTACGGATAGTGGAAGCCTTTGCCTTCTTTCCCTCCAAGGGCATTCATGGCCTGTACGGAGATGACTTTGCTTTGCTTTGCTGTGTTTTTGCAACGGTCGGGTTTCAGGCCGAATTTTCTGTACGGTAATGAAAGATGAATGACTCGTATTATCTCATCCATAAGCTGGTTGGAACAGACAGAGTATTAGTGAGCATGACTGATGGTACCAACATAAACAATGTCAGGAGGCAAACAGCAACCAGAAGACAATGGTAAAGTTATAAACGAACTCGATGGATGAATATGTGTAAAAGAACCAGATTAGATGGTAAGGTCATGTAAAATGTATGGATGAGAATGGAATATCTAGGACAATAATGATTTCGGATATGGAGGGGAAAATTTCCTGAAGAATATTCCTGAAACACCCTTGTTAGCCTAAGATGTAATGCTTACTGACATTTTCATGTTGGAACCTGTGAGCATACAAATGGCTTCTACGCAGTCCAAACATTAGCCAGAGCGGGACAGGTAGGTAGAACTTCAGGGAAAGTACCGATTTCTTATAAACCACCGTTGGACCCCCCATACGTGGAAGAAAATACGGTAGTCTACTGCCTCTTAGGAACTAGCAATAAAAACCATACTGCAGGCATGACAACAAGCGAATACAAGCAACTCCATACTCCTATCCAGCGACTTCTCTTATCGAAAAGATAGAAAGACTCAAGCTGTCTCCGAAACCCTTAAGGAAAAAGGTTTCTCTTTGGTAAATAAGGAAGTAATCCCAACATACATTCCCCGAGACAGGTCGAGTGTCAGAAATCTAGTAGTTGATAGGAGAAAATGCATACACGTTCAGCAACAGAAGCACATACGGTCGCCCATAAGAAAGCACGTACCGATTCAGACTTCTTTGACCTCGATGACAAGGAAACACAGCAATAGTGGACTCCACGAAAAATTAACATTAACATGGTACTGTTACGCGAAATCCTACACAGGACTGCAATGACATCAATGGCAGATTGTGGAAACGTAGATGTAGCACCCAATTTGCTTCAGATTACCCTTCTGGAATCTGCCGCGGAGAAGCTTCCTAAGAGAAGAGCAAAATCTCTGGTTTGATGAGGAATGCTACGACAGACTTCGATGTACATGCCTAATGAGCAACATGGTTTCAAACCTGGGAGATCCACGTCACAAGCAGTTGATGTGACAGTCATATGGCAGGCATTAAATACAAAAAGGGGACACGTGTACGCAACTTTTAAAGACTATGTCAAAGACTTTGATGGAGTTGACAGGAATATACTGGTTGGAAAGTCAGTGCCACTCTACGGAATGAAAATCCTCTGATGAAACTGTTAGAAAAAGTGTTAACCTGCTGACTGTTGATGATGGGGTGGAACAATCTGGAATCATAATTCGTACGAATGGTGTGTTGCAAGGTGATCCTTTGAGTCCGATATTATTTAATCCGCTGAAGCTCGACGTTGTAGATGAGGTCATCGCATAGCATATACTGCTATATGCGGATGGTACCATATTCCGACACAAAGAAAAAATTAGCTCTTCAGTGTGGACTAGACTACTTTAGAAAGGTCGTTTGTAGTGGATTAAAACATACGAACAACTACCGTCATGAAGTTTATAGGGTGAGGAAATGTATCCAAGGCAGACTTCATCTCTTGTGGCAATAATCAGCAGGAATTTGTAACCTCCTATCGTTACTTAAGACTATACAGATAACAGGGAAAATCCATGTCAAGCACATTCAAAATAGATGCACAGGGGTATTAAGGACATTTTTAAATCATTAACCTAGAAAAACTGTCCCTTGGAACATCTCTACGCCTCTTTCGTTCAAAAATTTCACCAATAGCTTTCTACGCGGTGAGCTTAATTTGGTCCTATCTCTCTCCTGCTAACTTGAAGAGACTGGAAGGCGTAAAAGCCACCAACATAAAAGAAGACCGACGGTTATCCGGAAGCACCAGATTAGCATGTAGGCCTACGCTAGCAAAGATTGATTACTTTCCTGAAGAACTACTGTTGAGAGACAACTTTGATCTCACACATGCGTACCAAGTTCATATCCGAGAAAGAGAACAGAAAGAAGTTACGTTTGATCCAGACTTTTATCAAACACCTGCCATAAACAGTGAGATATGGAATGTAAACAACCTAATTTCGCACTCCGACAAGTATACACCAGAACTGGAGTCCACGAGTTCCACCAACGACTCTGAGGCCAAAGAGGATATAACCACTGATCGATTCAGTGCAGACATGGTTGTCGACAGTATCAAATACTTACTTTGCCAAGCAAGGACGAGCTCATTGATGTTCTATGCATACGAAGAAATATTTTATGTTCTATTTATCATACTTGAATACTATACACAATGTGTATAATAAACCTTAATAATACATTCAGCATAGAGAAACCAACGCGGTGATGGTTAGATTAAATTTTAATTATTTAAGGGTAATAACTAGACGAGTCCACTGTACCAGTCGCGAATAGGGGATTGTTGGGACGCTCATACAATGCAACAAGTATTTTGGACAGAATATAGAAAGAAATAATGTCGTGTAATGGAGATGCTTTACCAGAACTGTATGTTGCTGGAGAGTAACTAAATAAGCAGAAAATGTTTAACAGACAAATTCCTTCATAAATTCAGTATGATGAAACGAGTATTCAGGCCTTAGTTCTCCTCTAGACTGTAAGAGCAGAAATGCTGCATGATTACTAGCTCTTTCGTACTAGCGATGATTGGATAGGACAGTAGGCTTTCCTGTCATAACTAATGGAAGACCATTATGGAATGTGTTATTTAGTTCGAAGACGCCCTTACAGAAAACAATTTGCATCTAGCCTCGTGGGTCAGATAAAAGATTCATGTGGACTCCGTCATTTGTCGTGATGGCTTAATCACTGCATGCTAACCCACAGGCCTGAGTGCATGAATAAATATAAACACGCCAGCTACCTCACCACGAACTGGCATGAAAGAGAAAGAGAAACACAGCCCACAACGTGAACACTGTTAAGCTACTGTACTACAAGAATATGTGATCAAAAGTGCTTTTAATGTCCATATAAGCACTCAGCATAACTCTTTATCGACGTGCACAAAACACAACGAGACTTCGAATGTAATTTATGTATCCCAATCACGGCCAAATAATTATTCACAATATATTCTCACTATGCGGCGGATGAAAGTGAACTAAAATAGCTTATGCTATTTCTTCTCAGACTTCAGATTACATCCTGATTCCATGCATGTTTAAATTAACTAATTTTACAGCATTCATTTAAACATTATATATTGTACAATATTCTTTCAATATGCACACAATATTCAACTGCGTTTCAAACGTGCTTTAAGTGAGTTTTGTTATACATATTTTCACTCTGAGCAGAGTTCAGATGGAGTTCATCTATGACTTATTAAGTATCTTACTCAACGCATAATACATCTGGAACAGAAATGTGTATTCATTGAATTAATTGTACCATTCTTTAGTATTCAGAATAACTAGCAGTTTCCCGCTGGCTCCGCCCGCAATGTACAAAGTATGGTGCTGTTCGTTACTATCCTCACGGATGTATTTGCAAAGATTCGAGTTAATGAAATGAAGCACATGATCTGCTGTAGTAATAGAATGTAATATTATGTCAACAAAACACTTGAAAATACATCACACAAAGAAAGTAATTTAAATGTTCCTTGGAACAACACTACGCGCTGAACCGTTAAGAAGCCCTTCAAAGATCTTCGTCATGGAAACAAATGTACTCATAACTCTTCCCCGAATCTAACAATTTAAGTAGTCATTACCTCAAAAGATAGTGTTTGATCCACTGAGTGTTTTAGATGAAAACGAACTGCATACCTCAATTAGAACGAAAGATATGATTGCTTCAATGAGAAAAAAATGTTGAATAAATGAGATGTCAAATAGAATGTGCACTCATAACTTTCTTCAGAATCAACTAATTTGAATAGTTAAGAGCTTAAATGAAAGAGCTTGATTCACTGAGTGTTCTTAGGCCAAAACAAACTCCGTACCACAATTAGAACCGAAGATATGATTGCTTCAAGGAGACAAAAATTGAAAAAAATCAAGTAATTTGAGGAAGGCGGAAGTTAAGTGATTTATGGTACCTGATGACAAATCTCTGCATGAATATCTTTCAGTTAAAAAAGAATGAAGGAAATCGACAGGATAGAATGGCCAGACTGTCCGACTTTAGTTTTCATATTTTTATATATATAGATATCATTTAATGGTACGAATAATAATAATAATAATAATAATAATAATAATAATAATAATAATAATAATATTGGTTTACGCACCATTAATTTCTTTTACGGTTTCCCGAGATGGCAATATGCTGACATTTTGTGCCACAGGATTCTCTTGCGTTTTATGCTTAAGAGCAGCTGAACTACGATAGCAACTGTAGGCTGCTACTAGAGTATGCCATGTTATGTAACATTCTCGCCAGACTGGTTTTGCGGTTGTTAGTATGTTGATTTCGTCTTAGCGGCTTCAGACAACCCTGGTCATCGGTTTCAGACCGTGGAGATGTATCGAATTGTCAGTATTAATACTGGTACTTTTATTGTTACGTCCTTTAGGGGATTGGAATATCTGTGGCCATCAGCCCGATGGTCGAGTGAGTATGGAAATTACCTGAAAACCTGTGTCGCTGCGGGATCTGTACGAGCGTGTGATATAAATATTGGAGCACAAGGTTGATATAGGCGCGCCGGGACGTGAAATACGGTACGATCCCCGTTGTGCATTGCGTAAAGGTAGAAGAAAGAAGGAAAAATCGTGTTGACTTTTATGTAAACAAAGTTCTTTAAGTCAACGAAAGCATGCATGGTATAGGATGTCCAAATGAATAGTATCGGAATTGAAATATCGAAACGCATACAACGTTTTGTTTCAAACGAATAATGGACATGCTGGACAACTAAATAATTTAAACGTGCCTACATATCATGTTTCCTGCCGGGCCGAGTGGCTCAGTCAGTTGAGGTGCTGGTCTTTTGACTTCAACTTCGCAGGTTCGAACATCGCCTAGACCAATGGTTTTTGAAGGTGCCCAAATACGCCAGTCTCGTGCTGATAGATTTACTGGCACGTAAAAGGACCTCCTTACCGACTGAATTCCGGCATTTTAGCGCCTTGGAAAACCGTAAAAGTATTTAGTGGGACGTAAAGCAAATAACATTATTATTAATATAATTATTAATAATATCATCCGGTCATAAAGAGCTGAAAGACATGGAAGGAAGTAGTAAAGTAAGCATTGTTTAGGGGGAAACAAGATGAAATGTACGTCACACGAGGCAACATCGGTCGTAGTAATTAACTACATATTATTCTGCGTAAGATCACAACCAGGTAAAGCTCCTGGGGATGAGCAAGCTGTAACCTCGTATTGTGGTAAGCACGAGAGGACGAAGTGTGACATACACGCCAAGAAATCTGAGAAACGTAAGCAAGGATACACGTAAGAGACATGTAGCTATTAACATGACACTAGGCCGACGGTCGCTCCCATGAATACCAGATGCATTAACAAATTATATAAAATTCACGTATGTCGAACGTATCTAAGAGGATTCCGCCACAACTACATGCTACATTTTACTATGATGGTGCTAATAACAAATCGCAGCAGATTACGCTACTGCGTGTTGAGACGACGTCGGTAGAATACACCTGAATAAGACATACGAAGAAGAAGAAGACGAAGTAGTAGAAGAGGAAGGTAACGGAAGGCACATACTCAAGCAAGACATAGCCGATCAAGGATCATATTAGTGACACAGATATAAGAGTGGCAAGGTCGTAGGAACTACACTCGTAAGAGTAACACTCTGTAGTACAAAAGAATGAAGTAATATACAGCAGGGGGTCCGTAATTCCAGGTGGACGGTATCTCGAACAGAAAACGGCGGATTTACGAACGTACACGAAAAAGCCTCTGTACACGAAAAATGTACTTATGTTAAACATTACAGCACAACAGTTTAGAAAATAAAAACGTACAGATTGCCTTATACTAAAAGAAAATTTAAATTGCCTTTTGTAACATAAAAAACGTTCCTATATCAGTAGTGATAAATATAAAATACGCCTTTTATTGAATATTTAAATGTGAAAATGATGATGATGGTGATTGCTGTTTTAAGGTAATCGGCCCTTAGAAACGTAAAGTGCCTCCTGTTTTACCTCATAGTGAATTAAAAACCAAATATAAACTGCTCGTACACACGTAATGAACCCAAACCACGTGCAGGATAGGACTGAGGAACTACCGAACTCCTTTCAAGGTCAATGTCTAGCGTTTTAACAAGCACATCTTCCGTGTGTTATGTTCGCCTTTCACCACGTATAAGGCACTCACGCACTGAAACTCTCGAGTTATAATTTTTGTTACCGGTACTTCAATTTTTTTGTTCCGATTTATAAGAATATCGAACTATCGACACTCAAAATACTACATCGATTCTGTAATGTACTACCAAGACAATACATTGCAGAAATGGCATAACATCTGACATACCGAAGTGAAAGTCATAGCAATTGCTCAAAGTGACCACCTTGGGCTTCTCTACAGGCTTCACTTCTCCGAATCCAATTGCGACGCATTTCAACCAAGACACCAGGGTTGTTCAGAATATTCTGTGCTGCTTAAAAAAATACGTTCACGGAGGACATCCGAAGTGGTTACTTCAGTTCAATATACTTTGTTTTTCATGTTCCCCAAGACATAAAATTCCACTGGAATAAGGTCTGCAGATCTGGCTGGCGAAGTTATGGTTCCGCATCTTCCTGTCAACCCACGAGGAAATATCTGCATCACCACGTGGTTCTGCGTAGTCGAAGCGACGCGTCCTCTGAAAGCGCCAGTAACGTACTGTATCTATGAGCAAGATAACATTAATAAAAAGATGATGAGTCCAAGTAACCGACCTTCTACTGCACCCATCCAGATATTAATTCCGAACCGGTGCTGGAATTTGCCTTGTCCTACTGAATGGGGATGTTCCACAGGCCATGAGTGGGATATGGTGGTTTCGAAAACCTCTGTCGGCAGCCCTAAAATGGTTTTCCGTGGTTTCCCATTTTCACACCGGGCAAATGCAGCGGCTGTGCATTCATGAAAGCCACGGTCGATTCGTTCCCGATACTAGCCTTTTCCTGATCCACCGTCGTCATAAGAAAAAGCTACACCGATGAAATACCGTATGCAAATAAGATTGCTACCTGTCTGAGTGTCTCAGACGGTTGAGGCACTGACCTTCCGACCCCCAAACTTGGCAGTTTCGATCTTAGCTCAGTCCGATGGTATTTGAAGGTGCTCAGATACGTCAGCCTCGTGTCTTAGATGTACTGGCACATAAAAGAACTCCTGGGGTATTAAATTTCTGCACCTCGGCATCTCAGGAAACGGTAAAAATAGTCAGTGGGACATAAATAGATTAACGCTAATAAAACGATGATGGGTCCAAGTAACAGAACTCCCACTGCATCCATTCAGATATTAATTGAGAGCCGGGGCTGGAAGTAGCCTTGACATACTGAGAGGGAATATTCCTCAGTCCATGGGTGAGTTATTTACATATTAAACACTCCTTGTCGTGTAAAAATTGTCACATGTGTCACTAATACACTTGACAGAAATTCCGGATTGCGTGCTTGATCAATTAAGAAGCGGCTGAAATCCACTCTTAAGTCCTCACCGAGCTTGATAGCAGCAGTCGCTGAATTTCGGCCAGTATACAGTATTCGGGGTATAGTGGGTTCGAATCCCTCTGTCAGCAGCCCTGAATATGGTTCAGCGTGGTTTTTTTCCATTTTCACACAGGCAAATGCTGGGGCTGTACCTTAATAAAGTCCACGCTTGCTTCCTTCCCTATTCTAGCTCTTTCCACCCCCGTCGTCGCCATAAGACCTATTTGTGTCGTGGCGACGTACATCAGCTTGTAAAATAATAGTAATCAGCTGGTGAATGTGGTCAGAAAGCATTCGCTCTTCATGTAGTGTCGTACGTATGGTCCAAGCTGGTACACAAACGCCACGTGTTATACTACGGGTATGGCGCCCGGGACCATGATTTACGATTGTCAGGATGTCTTCTTCTGCATCTAGGATTACACGTGGCCATTTAGGCCCTCGGTTTTCATAGCGTGATATAACACAACACGCTGCATTACATCAAGTATCGTTGTTGAATTCGGCACCCGTCTGTTAGGAAATCTTTTCCTATAGATTTGCGGAGCGTGACGCGTATTCTGTTCTGCCTCACGATACACTAGCAGCATTTATTGGTATTCGTGGTTTTAAAACACTGGCATTATTCAAATACTACTACCACGACGTAACTCGCGTACTGCTAGTACGAACGATAATTCGTCTCTCCGACAGCTGTTATTCAGGCAAATGTCAGGTAGGCAGCTCATACCTCTAGTCCGGTTTCATGGAGGGGGCGGCAACCCGTCTAACCACATCCCCGTGGCTAGGAACAGGAGACAACCGAACCGGTACGTGACACGTCTAGTGCTTTTGTCGAACTGCTTACGTTGAATATTTTCCCACAGTGTGATTCCATTATCATGGATTTCTGGGAGAACTACTCGCCATATGCAGAAACACCCCAGACTTCATTTCTTCATTTTGTTATAATGCACAACATAGCTGAAAAGTTGAAACACAAAACCTATAGGATGTCCGGTTAGTCTGCTAGGCACAATCGGGATAACGTGTACGTAAACACAGTTTCTTATGTCAACGACAGAATGCATGGGATAGGATGTCCAAATGAGTAGTATCGGAATTGAATTGTCAAAGCACGTCAAACGTTTTGCTTCATACCAATATGGGACCTGTTATAAAAGTAAATAAATTAAACGTACCTTCAATTCGTGCTTCCAAACCAAAAGAACTTGTGTAACGGTAAAATAAACCATTGTATCTTACCGCTGCTTTTGCAGTGCTCATTAAACATATCAAAATAAACGTTGCGAGGCTGACTGGCTCAGATGGTTCAAGCACTGGTTTTATGAACTTAGCAGACTCGATCCTGGCTCAGTCCGGTGGTTTTTGAAGGTGCTCAAATACGTCCGCTTCTGATCGGTAGATTTACAGGCACGTTAAAGAAAACCTGCGGGCAAAATTCCGACACTACGCGTCCCTATTGGGACGAAGACATTATTATTATTATTATTATTATTATTATTATTATTATTATTATTATTATTATTATTATAACTGTGTCGGTCTATTACTACTAACTGTTATGAAAAAATGTTAATCGCGACACTCAAACTTCGTAGCTCGTAATCTGTCAGAAAACGCTAAAAATAGTGAACTGTCAACAAGTCCGAATTATTATTATAATTCCAGGCATGTCTCCGAAATTACTGAAACATGTACTTACAAATTATTTAAAGTCAAACCGACACAGATAGGTTTTATTGCGACGACGGAATAGGAAAATGTTAGGAATGAGAAAGAAGCGGCCGCGGCCTTATGTTAGGTACCTTCCCGGCATTTGCGTAGAGAAAAGAGTGAACCACGGAAAACCACTCCGAGGACGGCTGAGGTAGAAATCTAACACCCTCTACTCAGTTGACCACCGGAGACTGAGTGGATCCGATTCCAGCACTCGTACAACTTTTAAACAGAGGCGGAAATTGAACCCGGGCTTCTGGGGGTGACAGCTAATCACACTAACTAATACACTACAGAGGCGGGTGAACATGTACTTGAATGCCCAAAGTTACTGTTCTATTCCTCCATAGGAATTGCTCGAAATTACTTCCGTTAGCTCGACGACAAGCTTCCATGCCGTGACACCACGAAGCTCTCACCTTCACACCTCCACGTCAGCTCTCACAGTTGCGACGGCATCCCAGATTCGTTATCGTAGAGTTATTTCATCGGCAATTTCTACTTGTTACACCAAGTTTGTGAAGTGCCCCCGGAAGTAAAAGTCGAGTGGAGGTAAATCGAGGGACGACGATGGCCAATTGACAGAACCACATCAGCAAACTCACCGATTCGGGAAATGGCGATTTAGAAATCGACGAACGTCCATACTGACATGACGAATTGCCCCGTCATGCATATACTAGTCCCACTGACGTACATGTAGTGGAACGTCGTCCAGAATCTCTGACAGAGAAGACTTAAGAAAATGGTGGTAACTGGAACCAGTTAGTCGTGCAGGCAGCGCCAATGGTCAAGAAGCAAATCTCCCAAAATCCTGGCACGGAGACTTATAGAAAACCCGTGCTCGAAATGACCTTGGTGAATGGCATGAGGGTTTTCTTCTGTCCATGTATGGACACTGTGAAAATTCATAAAACCCTCCCCGATAAAGGATGCCTCATCTGTAACCAACACGTCGTGGGGAAAATCTGTATTACGTTCACAGTGTTGCCAGAACGAGGTGCAGAATTCAGTTCTTGGTAGGTAATCCGATTCTTGTAGATGTTGAATTATCTGGTAGTAATATGGGTACGGTACAATATCTGTTCAGGCAATGTACGGTGAACAGTCCAGTTAGATGCATCTACTAGCCTTTCCAAGACCTTTTGTCTCTCTTCGACAAGTAGTAAAATTTCTTACCCCCGCCGAACCTCCGCAGGATCACAATGAGTTCCACGACCCTCGAACTGAGGAAGAAGCGGGCTAAAATTCCGAATCCTTTGGAGCACAGCGACAAATATTCGGCTACTAGGAATACGGCGGTTTAGAAATCTTTGTCTATACAGCTCCCTCACTGCATGTGCAGATCCTTCAGCTGCTCCGTAAACGAGGTGACTATCAACTAACTAAGCACAAGTAAAGATTTTCAATATGTAATCAACTGGCTACAGTGATGTTAGCTCTACAACTGTCCCACGACTGAGCGCCAGTGGGGCCTAAGTACACTACGATACCTATCAGATGGGAAAACCAACTGACGCAGGTTACACCGACAATTCAAGTGAATTTACACTCAGCGTAAACAAATGAATGCGGCACTGGATTTAGGCTCCACACGAATATATTTTGGAATAATCAGTGGAGCGAAGTCATATGTAATAATAATGGAAATGAAATTAACATCTACAGCCTGTTTCCTGTGTTTCGACTGGGTAAGAAAAGGAATGATTGAAGTCCTCATCTAGCGGCGAGGATAGGAATTGTGCCGGTTGTCGAAGCCTGTCCCATTCTTCTGGGGCGATGATTAATGACTGACGGATGAAATAAAATGATAGTGGAGTGTTACAGGAATGAAAAATGACAGAGAAAACCGGAGTACTTGAGTAAACCTGTCCCGCCGCCGCTTTGACAAGCATAAATCTTACATGGAGCGACCGTGATTTGAACCACGGAACTCTGCGGTGGGACGCCGACGAGCTGCCGCCTGACTCACGGAGGGTCATATTATTATTATTATTATTATTATTATTATTATTATTATTATTATTATTATTATTGACTACTCACCAATAATCTCTGACCAGAAAACACTTTCATTGTTTATAATTAAGGATCTCAACAGTTGTATAATGTCGATGCTATTTTAAAATTGGCTTTACATCGCACGGACACAGATAGGTTTTATGGCGACGATGGGACAGAAAAGGGATAGAGGTGCGAAAGTGGGAAGGAAGCGGTCGTGGCCGCAATGGAGGTAGAGCTCCAGCATTTTCCGGGTGTGAAAATGGGAAACCACGGAAAACCATCTTCAGGGCTGCCGACATTGGGGTTCGAAACCACTATGTCCCGGATACAAGCTCACAGCTGGGCGCCCCTAACCGCACGACCAACTTACTCTAAGTTCTAATGCCAGGCTGAGTAGCTCGGACTATAGAGCGCTGGTCTTCTGATCCCAACTTGGCACGTTCGATGGCGGCTCAGTTCGGTGGTATTTGAAGGTAATCAAATACGCCAGTCTCGTGTCTGTAGATTTACTCGCATTAACAAAATTCCGCGGTACAAAATTCTGGCAACTCGGCGTTTCCGAAAACCGTGATAACCAGTTAGTGGAACGTAAAGACATTATTATTATTATTATTATTATTATTATTATTATTATTATTAGTAGTAGTAGTAGTAGTAATAATAGTAGTTGTTTTAGCTATTCGCTTTACGTCGCACCGACACAGATAGGTCTTATGGCAACGATGGGATGGGAAAGGCCTAGGTATGGGAAGGAAACGGCCGTTGTCTTAATTAAGGTACAGCGCCAGTATTTGCCTGGTATGAAAATGGGAAACCACGGAAAACCACCTTGAGGGCTGCCGACAGTGGGGTTCGAGCCCACTATCTCCCGGATACAAGTTCACAGCTGCACGTCTTTAACCGCACGGCCAACTCGCCCGGTAGTAGTAGTAACGTTATTATTACCGAAGTTTTAATTAATCGGGTCAATTACAGTCGTCATTTTACCTGTCGGTACTTGCTGTCCAGTAATAAGCCTTCTATTATATATACCCGGCGGCACTTCCATAGTAGCTCTTTATCCTTCGAGCAATGTTCACGCATGAATGCAAGTGCGGATTTTAAAATTTGTCTCATTAATAACAATTTCAATGAATACTTATAGCCTTTTTGTTCAGTGTACACCATCCTTTCATTGACCAGAAAATATTATGAACATAGCATAGAAATCTCACATTGTCTATTGTCAGAAATCCATCGTAGACTATCACAATAACAGCACAGAAATATTGCGCCCATTTTTTATTAACACATTAACAATTTCCCTTCATTTTTGTCAGCTTGGATCACTGAGTAATGTCATTGACGTCTTTTAAATGACACACAACTGCGCAACACTTGATTCGGATGTATGTGCTAGTACGGATCTTCGACGTCACGTACTGTACCTAACCGTGTACAAAATAACACTCGGTGGCAACATAAGAAGGTACAAGAATGGATACTTCTGTAAGGATTATGTGTACTTTTCACACAGAATATCCAAAACCGGTTTTCGAGTACAGCAAGTGGCCTAGCACGTGAGTCAGCCTCCCCTACTTGACAAGCGATTAGAGGAAGTGCACAACAACATGTGTGAAATTGACAGAACCACGAACTGAGAGCCTTTCATCTCCAGAGGATTCCACAGTGATACGCACACACATTCAACTCTCCACTCCATCTGAACCGAGCTGAACCTACTGCCGGCAAGTCTCGCGTGTCTTATGTAGCTAGACGGCCCTTTGAGAGACTTCGGAAACAAGTAGCCCGTGGAAATGTATACCTTTCCTTGTGGTTTAAGCACTCTAGTATTTCAGAAGCAACGCTCCTTATTGTATAAATCTTATATTGTCGAAAGAAGTACACATCAATATTTTGCAGTTTTTGTGGCAGTATAAGATCGTTGTGCGGAAAACTTGCGTCTGACAGGGTACTATCCATATGATATGACCAGGAATCATACAAGAATAGGCCTTTTTCACTTATATGTTCACTAAGGACGGAAGTAAGAAAACGTTTCATATGCTCTTTTGCCCCTTTTCCGCTTTTGCTTGCCTCCGTATGAATATTTTGTGGGCACCTGATACATGTTCAGTTTAAACATTTATGCTGAAAGTGCCTCGAGTCTCTTCCTAATATATATATATATATACAGCTTGTTACCTAATCTGCTACTCATTTATAACGCCACATCAATTGTATAGCTGTGTGTGGAGATACTTACAGACTGCTCTACTTTGCTGTGAGATAGTGTTCACATGGAGATATGTTATATTGTTCCACACATGCCCCGTGTTCAGTATCCCCTCTGTTATAAACCTGTTCACTTCCTTTACAAACTCATGTGCCTTCCGTCGTATGCCTATATTATTTTATGTCCTTACGAATGACGAATATAGTAATATGTCTGGATTAAATGCGATATTCAGCCTTAAAACTTCGATAAAATCAGTAGAAGCTTCGAAATTGTCCTGGTCAACCATTTCAGACGCTTCTAGCGTCCACATTTGCAGATGCCAATAATGAACTGTGGATTAGGAATGTTGATGTGAATAATATGAAGACTGTTGCAGTAGTGGCTTCAACTTCTATAGAAAACTAACGAGTCATTATAAAATTGCAAGTTAATGATAACCTGGATGACTAGCAAACGTAGGTAAGAAGCTCACTTATAAGGAAAATGGCTTCCTTATAAGTGAGCTTCTTACCTACGTTTGCTAGTCATCCAGGTTATCATTAACTTGCAATTTTATAATGACTCGTTAGTTTTCTATAGAAGTTGAAGCCACTATTGCAATAGTCTTCATATTATTCACATCAGCATTCCTAATACTCTGGTCCTCGAATCTTCGGGGAGATATAGTTCGGATTCACTTTGACTTGACGATTCCTGTCTCTCTGGAGGTGAAAGCCTTGCACAGCTTGAAGATCCACATTCAGTTCCAGGCTCTCTCCTTCCTTTAAAATCAGAATGTCCTCCAGTGCAACCTCATGCATTTCTGTGTCATCTCCATTTTATTTCTGCATTATTATACTATATAATGTATTCAAGAACTCAATACCCTGGACTTCGATTGCGTTTCCATAATCAGCACGTCTCAGTTTTGTCTCTAATATTTTGATGATATTCATGGGATTAATCCTCCTCATGCTGTCAATATGCAAAATTTACACTGTAAAAATCAACCGAACACTCCAAGACACGCACTCGTACAACAGCTGTACATGTCAGTGCAGATGACACATGCCATTGTCTAATGGTGTTATAGGAAACTAACGTGTTTTTCTTGAAAACGTAATGGACTACTGTTGTTTGATGAACAACACGTCATCGTTGAGCATCGCTATGGGATAATATTTCAGCTTAGAACACTGACCAGAAAGGCTCTATTACCTAAGGTTCAGTATTGCATGAACTATGTCAACGAATTTTCATTCTAAATGATGCATGTACTCCGGGTCAGTATTTCTCCCCTCAACACTGTCATATAGAGGTATTTCGAGGCACAACGACGATATATTCTAACCATGTTTTCGTACAGTTCAGAACGTTCGATTTCAAAGATGTCCCTTGTTAACCACCAACGCAGGAATAGTGGACCAATGGCTTCAATTTTTCGGTATTTGTTTCTTGAATGTAGTTGTACGGTTGTTGTTACTGATAATTAATAAACTAATGTAATTTTCATGTTCCATTTCAGAATGTCAGAATTTATACATTTTATACACAGGAATTAGGTTCATTTTCATCTGAACATTTGGCTTGTGGGAGAAATGAAATGTGATAAGTCTCCTATATTTAGTTTTAGTTGTTTCACAGTTTTTATGTTCCGCGAGACCACATTTTAATAAATGGAAATATATTTATTTTATTTTGAATTCCTTCTTGGTGATCGCTGTATTCAGCGTTGATCGGTAATTTCCAGTAGAATTATTGTTGCTGGTGTGAGTAGTCTGTAAAATTCGGAATTATATATTTTCTTACGGAATTCTTCAAATGCTTGACAGAATACAGTGTTACCAGATTGTGCTCCAAGGAATGTAAACTATTTACTCACATGCATCATTTAGAACGTTGTGGTTTTAGTTTAAAATTTTATTCAGCTTACTCCTGTTATTTCAGGATCGCTGGAGCAACCAAGGCTCATTTTAGTTTTCACTGGAGGTTTATGGCCGGCTGTCCTTATAGACCTAATGTGATTTTGAGATGAATATATCAACCCAGGATCAAACGGGATTCACACTCCAGCCTCCCAGGTGGGATGCCAGCAGCTACGCTACTGAGCTATTCACGCACCCTTTCATTCTATTCTAAAAATATCAGTGTTGAACATTCATTGCGCTCTAACCGCGTGTTTAAATATTACATTCTTTTGGTGATCCGCAGGCCAACAACGTGGGTTTCATTCCCTGTGCAGCAACAACAGTTATACGGTAAAAGAAAAGACATAACCGAAGCCACCAACATTCTAAATATTTTGAGGAATGTCATTCTTTCCGTGACCTTCGTCAAATAGTGACGAGTACGTGTTCTTTGTTCCAGTAACTTATTGAAGTGAACATGAAAACCAATTGTGACTAGGTATTTAAGACCCTAATGGCTTTCTCATGGTCTATTCTGCATTAACTCGTGTACCTTGCATCATTTCTTTGAATCTATATTAGTCCTTCAATAGCATGAATATCAAAGTATCCTGTTTTCCATTCTCTTTTACAATTGAGCCTGAATCTCCAGCACACCACACTCTTTTCCTTTTTTATAAAAGTTGGTTTATGTCGTGCAGATACAGATGTGTTTAATGGTAACGACGGGATAGGAAAGGTCTCGGAGTAGGAAGGAAGCGACGGTGGCGACAATTAAGGTACAGCCCAGATAGGTTGTTTAGTATGTGGGTGAATTCTGACTATGGAATTCCACGCTCATCTGCTTTGTTTCCGGTTCATGATGATGGAATTAGCTCATATTACATGTCACAATGCTTAATAAATAATCATCTCCTTCATTCTGGTAACTCAGATAATTGAGTGATGAAATTTCTCTAAACTGTGTGGTCTTCCATCACAAATCATGGGACTCAGTTGTTACGAACATTTCGACAGCATAAGCTTGCAATCGTTTCCTGAACTACACTGTGTTCTATTGCAAGTTTCTCTGCAATTAATTGTATGCACCAGTGACACGTGAACGTTCTTTATAATGTCAACTCTTCCCATGTTGCATTCTGTTGTGGCAATTAAAGGTCGACGGCTACGAAGCTGATCTTAGATCCTCGTGTTTTCATGTTTGAAACGTTAACCTATTACGTGATGCGCATTTCTCCCCTAACACTGAAATCTGGGCTGATCTTCAGCAGCAAGAATTTCCTGATGAACAAAGAATTCAGTGAACGACTTCTGCCGATACGAAACATGACCGTCAGACATTGTGCAGATATAACCTGAACTCACGTTATCGAGGCTAATGTCGTCACGATACTGTCACGCGTTGTGTAAGGTTGCGAGGACCGACATAGGAATACTCTATTGATCGATTCTCATTTTTCTTCACTTATTGCTCATTAATTGCTATTATTTCGTTGTAATTGAAGAAGAGAGAAACATACACCACGATGATGACGATAATAATAATAATAATAATAATAATAATAATAATAATAATAATAATAATAATAATAATAATAATGGTCACTCGAATTTTCCGTAGATGGCAAAAAAGGTCAAATCCCAGGTTAAGTTGGATTAGAATTATCGCCAGAAAATTCAAGAAATGTCGGGAAAGGTACCTGGGTTTGAACCACATTCAGAACAAAATGTAAGCCATGGTGGCTACAGGGATAATGCTGAAGAGTTTGTGCGACTTCTCGTCTGAATTGTTAGTGGAGCGATGTGCGTACCAGAGAGCCCTGGGTTCGAATTCCAGCTGCGAGAGGGGTCAAGACGCGTGTGATCAATTCTTCTGGCTCTGGGACTTTGTAAATGTGTTTGCCTTAATTCGCACCTCTTGATTTTTGAGTTACCATACGCAATAGTGAATATATCCCTCTGCAGGAGGTTGGCATCTGGAATGACATCTGGCCGTAAAATTGAACAAATATTAACAAGTACTTTCGTCCACAGGTAATTAAAAAAAGGTCAAGAAGTTGAAACAAAATACTATAACATTTGAATACATTCTTTTTCTCATTTTTATAGTCTATTATTATTATTATTATTATTATTATTATTATTATTATTATTATCATCATCATCATCATGTTACCATGATTATGATTTGGTCATAAGTAGTTTCTCGTCTTTCTTAATTGCATAGTTTTCTAAAGCCACATAAACCGAGAGAATTAGCCGTGCTGTTAGGGGCGCACAGCTGTGAACTTACATTCGGGAGGTATTGGGTTCGAACCCCACTGTCAGTTGCCGTTAAGATGGTTTTCCATGTTTTCACAGCCACGGCTGCTTCTGTCCCACTCCTAGCCCTTCCCTGTCCCAACTTCGTCATACGTCCTATTTGTGTCACTGCGACGTAAAGCAGATTGTGAGAATAAAAAAAAGAAAGACACATATTAAAACCCTCGAATATCCTTAGCAAATAATATTTGTGTAATGGAAGATGAAAAGTTTACCCGTCACTAATTGCAAAGAGCTGTCTGTATTTGTTTTGTCGTTACATTTTTTATGCGTGCTGAAACTGAGCATTAATTTTGCAACGACGTACATTTATACGAGGCACATTATGTAGTGGATCTAAATCCCTGAATACTAAATTAAATTATTCATAATTTATTCATAATTTATGTTCGATATACTTGAAATAGGACTTTCCTTCATCTGTGAACTCTAGTATATTACTAAAGTTAACTTTCCTTCATCTGTGAACTCTAGTATATTACTAAAGTTAACACAAACATGTATTTATTTTAATTGATTGATTTATTTATAATGTCTTCTTTTTCTTTGAAGCGGTTAAGAAAACTATAAAGCATTCCCTTACGTTGAACTAAGTTTCAACCACACACACAAGACATATGCGTAAATACATACTTATATACCACTAAGTAGTTGCTTACCCATCAGTTAAATAACCAATAGAAATAGGCTTACCTTTAACCTATAATAATAATAATAATAATAATGAACATAATGCCAATAATCGTTATGACAAGTACCTAAGTAATTCCAGTTTAGACACTCACTCATTATAACGAGAGGAATTACATTACATAATTAATAAAATAATATTAATCTAAATTATTATTTTCCCACATTACAGAAATACCATTTACTACATACACAAGAACCTCGTTTATCCCGGTTAAGTGGGACTGGAACTGTTTCGTAATATCGGAAATCCGTCTAATCTATTCAGGCTAAAAAGCAAATACAATACATGTTATATAATATATTGTCCGACTCGTTGGCTGAATGGTCAGCGTACTGGCCTTCGGTTCAGAGGGTCCCGGGTTCGATTCCCGGCCGGGTCGGGGATTTTAACCTTCATTGGTTCATTCCAGTGGCCCGGGGGCTGGGTGTTTGTGCTGTCCCCAACATCCCTGCAACTCACACACCACACATAACACTATCCTCCACCACAATAACACGCAGATACCTACACATGGCAGATGCCGCCCATCCTCATCGGAGGGTCTGCCTTACAAGGGCTGCACTCGGCTAAAAATAGCCACACGAAATAATTATATAATCTATTAACATAAGTTGTACAGTAATACCTTTTTTCCAATTGTACAAAAAATATCAGACCACTTTCCGTACATTTACGACTCTGTTTTATGCACTAAAATAATGTGTGATTTTTTTATGTTTTACATTTGTATAGCGTTTGCGAGCAGCACGACCACGAATACGTTTTACTAACAATAGTTTTGCGGATGTAGTTTCAGTTAACGATTCTAAAAAGGCCATCAGTTTGTCCAGCTGCATTGTTGCCTCTCCATGAGTCATCGTGTCTTCTGATTGAGCGCCGGTTTCATTTTCGAATTCACCATCAGTGAATTAATAGTGCGTTGCATTCAGAAGAGCGTGAGTTTGAATTCCCCGTCTGGAGCCCTGGGAATGGTTTTCCACGGTTTCCCATTCTCAGTTCCAGGCGAACGTCGGAACGGTACTTTTGATAGACCGTGGCTGAATTACTTCTCACGGAGGGCATATTGAACTTCTCCTGTGGAAAAGAGTTGCATGTGGAATGCTGGTACGTTCTGTTCTTGTGTGTTTCTCATGATTAATGAGTTGGAAACAATGAGGTGTAACATGGAAACAAGGCGTTTCCGGACACATCTCTATACAAAATAATTTGTTCATCTGTGCATAAGGAATGTGTCCTGCAATTCATATCGTACATTTTTGTTACACCCTATATAGCTATATGCAATTAAGTGAGAACTATTTAGCTTTTATGCCACTCGAAGCAAATATTGTTATATCATTTGCAATGACATAATACTCCTCTTGGTATGGACAACATAATTATGCAATTACTGTAGAAATGGTTCCCAATCTGGAGACGTGCTCCATAGGGTGGTGCGAGAGATTGATACGGCGAGAAAATACCCCTTACTCAGAAGAAGATTCTGGAGACGAAGATATGATGAATATGAACACTCTTCCCAACGAATTCAAAGTTAACTCGAGTTCTCTTACAAGTACCTCACAGATTCATTTTTCATACATTATCTGTGACGTCTTCACACGCATTGTCAGGTGGTTGCATGACGACAGACATCTCAGTTTTACTAAAGTCGTCAACTTTTTCCTCCAATACACTCACTATTTCACTAAGAGTCGTAAACCTGAAAATAAAAACGAATGTTGCCTTAGACCCGTATTTGCCTACTGTCCTTTTTATAGGACACCTATATTCTCCTGTCATTGGCGGGTCTGTAAGGATAGGGTCCTGTCTAAGGTGAATTATAATGCTGAAGACGGCACACACATCCAGTTCTCGAGCCATCGGAATTAACCAATGAATGTTAAAATCCCCGGCCCAGCCGGGAATCGAACCCGGAATCTCTTCGCATGTTAAACATTTAGCAATGGATTTGGACAGCAGTCATATGCAAATAATCCATGAATGAATCCTGTCTGATAATCTGTGTTACTGTGGTCTATCAAAAAACAATACGAATATCAAAGGACTCTGACAAATCAGACAAAATATATCCCTTTTCATTCGTATTTTTATGAGTATAGTAAAGGACTGATAGATAACGGGCATATTATACTGTGATGAAGTGCACCGTTTCGGAAAATCTCGTTTCAAAAGTGCTTCCTCTTGTTGAATTTTTAAAGATGAAAATTACTTTATTCTGTCGAACTACTGTAATTAAACACAACTGTGAATAGTGGTCCATTCATCCGCTTTTAAAATTCACTCCGCTGGAAAAAGATTTCAAAGTGAGAGATATTTTATACGAAGGATATAAAATACCACCTATGATTATGCACGCAAAGTTAACGTGCCCTGTGTACTGGTACAATCGGTATATTCTCCTGCGCTAGGTCTCGAGGGTCGATATCATGGAGCGCGCAAAGCGACCGTCTCGCTTGTGTATCACATACGTATTCATTCAGTTCGTCGCGCATGAGCAGTGTTCCCTGTGGCAAAATGTATCCTTTCAAACATTTTGTTAATTAAAAAATAACACTCCCTTCCTTAATTTTAATTTCTTGCGCTGGGCTGAAATATTTTCACAAAGCATTGTGTGTAGAAGTTGGCAACTAAGCGTGATGAATGACGTATTTCAGAGAAGAGTCTTAATAATATTCGACGAAAATGTATTCAATATGATGAACACACAAACATGTAACAAGATTCAAAGAATGCATTCTTATAAATTTGTTCATAATTCAAACTTTTATTTTATGTACATCGCAGTATCTTTACGTGGCGAGCTGGAATTGCATACTCACGGGATTAGATGATTGATGAGGGAGTTTACTTACATTTGACATTAAAAACCTAAAATAAGTCAGTACAAAAACCTTTTGCGTACGAAAAATCCGCTTTGGCTACGATAACAATTAGTATTAAGACCACAATAAAACATCACAAGAGAGAAATTAAAAACTTAAAAGAATGCTATTGTTTGATACGGTAATGCAATATTGCATAATTCCATGCTTCTTTGGAGCTTCGTATGTGGGTACACACTTAGAATTATCAGCAGAGTGGGAGTTTGCATGAGTAAGACATCTGTCATTGGTAAATAAGACAATAGGCAAATCCTGTTTCATAAAATACAAGCCCTATCTCAATAGAAATACTTCGCAGAAAGTGTCATTCGGGAAGTGACGAATTTTACACTAAAGATTTCTACTGACAATGAGGGATATATTCCTAGTAGAACATGATTAGGCTAACATTTATATTGTCATCTTTTCTTTCTTTCTTAATCTGTTTACCCTCCAGGGTTGGTTTTTCCCTCGGACTCACCGAGGGATCCCACCTCTACCGCCTCAAGGGCAGTGTTCTGGAGCGTAACACATTGGGTCGGGGATAAAACTGCGGAGAGTGACCAGTACCTCGCCCAGGCGGTCTCACCTGCTATGCTGAACAGGGGTCTTGGTGGGTGATGGAAGATTGGAAAGGATAAGCAAGGAAGAGGGACAGAAGTGGTCGAGGCTTTAAGTTAGGTGCTATCCCGGCATTTGCCTGGAGGAGAAGTGGGAAACTACGGAAAACCACTTCCAGGATAGGTGAGATGGGAATCGAACCCAGCTCTACTCAGTTGACCTCCCGAGGCTGAGTGGACCCTGTTCCAGCCCTCGTACCACTTTTCAATTTTCAAATTTCGTGGCAGAACCGGGAATTGAACCCGGGCCTCCGGGGGTTGCAGCTAATCACACCAACCACTACACCACGGAGGCGGACATTTTCATATTTTACCGATAAATTATGGAAAAGCTTTTCATTTGTACATGAAAATAAATCACACGCTGCGTGAAAACATTTCTTGATTGTTAATACTCATACTGTGCTAGTACTGTATTTATCTCAATAACCTCCATAGTGTACCGGTTAGCACCATTATCTTCCGTCCTCGGAGGCCCGGATTCGATTCTTGGTACTGCCAGAAATGTAAAATTGTCAGAAGGGCTGGTATGTTGTTGAAAGGTAACTTACGAGCATCTCACCTCCATTAGGGCTGCATGTGCAAACTCTGCAGCATCTCACGAAGAGGACACGAATATACACTGCTTTTAGTTGAATAATAACCGTGTAAACATTCCTTCAGTACATGAAAAGAGGAAGCAAGAACTGCTGAAGGAAGCATAGAAGGAGAATACCCTTATTTCCTCTTAACAAGAAATTTTATCATCACTATATCAATGGCTTAGATTTCGGAGATCTGTAATACTTATTTTGATGGCAGACACATGGCGGAAGCAATCCTGGAAGTATGAATTGACAAACAAGTCTTCAGAAACACCCGCGCATTCCTTACAGCCGACGAGGAAGCTCAGGTTAGTGACCTCCGAAGTAAACAGCAATGTCGTCTCGGCAGATTGAGGATTGAGCACGGCCGATCTACGGTAACTACCTTCGTCATGTGAGGAGGTGGAGGAACCCTGCACCACGCTATTCTGTAGAGGAAAATCAGACTATGGTGCATGTTATACAACGCTACTATCTGGATTCCTATCATGGAAGCCTTCGTAACGTATATGATCTTACTCCTCAAGTTGTTAAATCGTTACTAAACTTTAACATTGATTTAAAACTAATTTCTTTTCACTTGTTTTTTCTAGGCTAATAATGCCACAAGATTAAATAAATCACGTTCTAAGAAACAAAGTTTCCAAAATCATTGTTAACTAATATATATCCTCAACATAGCAGGGTTTTATAACAAAGTTTCATGTTTAGTTTTTATGTCCGATGAGGACAATATGAAATCTGCCTGAGGTTTCAATGGGAAACAGAAAGGAGCTAATCAGTCGGTCACCTGTGCTGTCTTAACAACAATACACGCGGATACCAAACAGCACTCACACTGGAACTGTTTGGATTGGACCGGACGGATTTCAATGAAGATTTGCTGAATGATCAATTAATATAGCGATGTTGCACCTCGAAATATAGTTATGCGACAATGTTGAGGGGAGAAATACTGACCCGCAGCACATGTATCACTTATAAAGGAAAAACGTTTATAGAGTTCATGCAATATTGAACCATAGATGACAGAACTTTCTGATCAGAGTTCTAAGCAGAAATGAAATGGCGTATGGATTTTAGAGCCGGGAGTGTCCGAGGGCACGTTCGGCTCGCCAGGTGCAGGTCTTTTGAATTGTTTCCCATAGATGTTGTGATAAGCATGAAATAATGATGAAGACGACACATACACCCAGCCCCCGTGCCAGAGAAATTAACCAATGATCATTAAAATTCCCGACCCTGCCGGGAATCAAACCCGGGACCCCTGTGACGAAAGGCCAGAACGCTAACCATTTAGCCATTGAACCAGACTTCTAAGCAGAAATATTGTCATTTAGCGCCTTTTCTAGGCGCAACGACGATATCCTAAATTTATTGATAGTAATGTTTTTCCGTAAAATCGACGGTAATGTTATAATTAATTGATGAATACAGGGTTAATTCACCTAATCTGTTACACGGAAATAACGTATAAGCCATTAAACATTTCGGTATTCTGTTTTCATATTCTTAAATGATACCGAGCGGCTTGTAAAACAGTGTGCTCCTTGTTCTCATGGGGTGATTAATTACCGAGATACTGATAATAATTCAACATTTTAAAATGGAACGGGACAAATACATACTTCTCGCCTAAAAGATCAACTGCATACATGTTGAAATATGTAAGTATTGTCAAAATCGGAAAGTTAGTTTTTGAGATATCAGTAAACACCGCATTTGGGCTTTTGCGTGCCTCATCAGTAGGGCCCGGATTCATATGCACTAAAAACTCAGAAAATATGCATGCTCATATGCACTAAAAATGTTGTAAATATGCACGAAAATATGCACTAAAAATAAAACAAAATACACTTACCAGACGCATCATTTAATTTTAACTCAGTGTTAAATTTACAAACATCTTTAATTCCTTGCAAAATGATGCACGTCAGTAGGTTTCAACAGCTTTTCAATGTTTTCAGGAGTCAATAACTTTCTGTTGTCGGCCAGAATTGATTTATACCCTGAAAATGATCGTTTTACGTCGACTGATGTAAGTGGGTAATACTTGAACACTGGCACTGACTGCTCGGAACATTCTTCTGGCAAAATCTTAAGGCATTATTCAATTTAATCTGGTAATGAAATGTCGTATGGCTTTTAGTGCCGGGATATCCCAGGACGGGTTCGGCTCGCCAGGTGTAGGTCTTTCTATTTGACTCGCGTAGGCGACCTGCGCGTCGTGGTGGTGGTGGTGGTGATGATGATGATGAAGAAGACAACACATACACCCAGCCTCCGTGCCATTGGAATTAACCAATTAAGGTTAAAATCCCCGACCCGGCCAGGAATCGAACCCGGGACCCTCTGAACCGAAGGCCAGTACGCTGACCGTTCAGCCAACGAGTCGGACACTTAATCTGGTGAAACATTGCAGTAGATCAAGAGCAAGTTAACAGATGAATGCATTTGTTTAAGAAAACTTCCGGAGGCTACTGTAAGGAGAAGGAAATAGCTGTTGTGAAAAGCGTCATTATCCGTCTACCAACTTGTATTGCGACACTGAAAGCTTTTTCCTTGATCAGGGAATGCTTCTTACGTTGCCAAGGGATGTATAACATACAGAGTTCATTAGATTTTTCATTTCGTTCAGAAATCTTAGATAATTGATCACACATAAGAGAAAAATATGTCTCTATATGCACTAACGCTCAAAATATGCACTAACGTTCAAAATATGCATTTGCATATGCACATATGCATTTTTAAAATATCCTGGCCCTACTCATCAGACAGAGTGCGTGCAGCCAAGGATGTATTGGCACGCAGGCAGTTTCCTGATATTGATTCCAGCCGCAGAACGGATGCCAGGAATGTACTGTAAACTATCGTACACATAATGTGATGTACGGTAACATACCCTGGGTGTGCAACGTTATTGTATGACTGGCGAACACACAACGGGGAAGGAAGTTTAAAGTTATTATTGTTTTGTTTTGAAATCCATGTGTAACAGGTTGCGCTCAGTTTGGTGCCTTTCCCGACGAATGAGAATGGGAAGGATTCGGAAAGGATGTCGGCCGAGGCCGATCTCAAAGATACCAATGCGGAATTTGCCTGATGTTGAACATAGCACACCAAGAAAATCACTTTCAGGTCGGTCGAGACAGGACTCGAACTTGCGCTCTCCCGAATGTACGCTACTACAGTCGTGCTTGAGACGATGGAGATTAATGCCCGTAAAACAAATTAATAATATTGTTGCTGCCATCTCACCACTATCAGCTCTGACCATCCCACATAATAAGTCGAACTGTTTGTCTCCTAATGTCTAACTTATTCCAACCGAAATAATCCAGCGTTGGTAGTAACACTGCTCCTTCGCCTGAAATAACCCAGCACAAAACGAGGCGCGCTTTCTGCTATACACACAAACCCAAGCAAACGGGGCTACATGGCCACGCTGTCAAAGCCCCGGAAATGAAATAACAACAAACAGCCACTCTTCTTCGTATCCCGTCGAGTTTCTTAATCACGTGTAGCGGCTAGCATTCGTAGCTGTCACCGCGGTGATCCGGGTTCAATTCCTGGCTTTGATAAACAATTTAATTCTCGTCGGAGTGCTGGACCGGGGTACACTCAGCCTCGTGAGGCAAAACGGAGAAGAGGTGAATTGGATACCCATCTCAGGAATCCTGGGAGTGTTTCCGTGGTTTCCCGCTCTTACAGCAGGCAAATTTCGAGATGGTTCCTTGCTTAAAATAACTGCCGCCCCCGTCCCAAATCCTCACCTAAATTACAAATACAGTACATTACTCCAGACACCACAATAACACAGATTATCAGACACAATCTAACGGACGTACGGTACAAACACACACACGCACATGAGGCTGCAAGACCACGATGTCCAAGCACCGAAAACGAAATAACAACTATTCTCTGTACCCTTCCGAGTGTCTTAATCACGTACGCCTGGAATCGCAGTTTGAATATTGCACGTCCTTGAAGCAAATGGAAATAGTAAGGTAGTGTAGCTGCTATTAGATCGGGCACGACTGGAAGGTATTGTCAGCCCTGTATCTCACGGGTCTCGTGTTACGTACAGTATAGTTTAGGACTACGTCTGGAGTAATTACGCAGTGCTTTACACAAACCAAGATAAACTGGACAGGCTTCTCCTGTACGGAGAGTGGAAAAGGAGTTTTAGGGGAGCTTAGCAATGGTATGCTGAGAGGTATCCCGCCCAGGATCATCCATCACATATAAAAATACGATGCCTTAGTAGCAATTTGTTGCATAACGGACACTGGAATGAGGTGAAGAGAAACAGGAGCACGCGAGCGACAGAGAAAGAGAAGGCAATAGATGTTCTGGTGGCCAACGCCCATAATCCATGTACCAGCTCAAGCGAAATTGCGCGTGATTCCGGGTTAAACTAGGCAAGTGTCATTCGCTTTTTACAGCGACACAAGTTTCATCCGTATAGTGTTACCGGTTCTCCTGAAAAACTTACCCCTTAACATACGACAAGATACATGGTTCCAGCACGACGGGTGTCCTGCCTACTCTTCGCTTGTGGCCCGGCAAGTCTTCAACGAGACATTTCCCGGTCGACGGATCGGACGTGGACGTGCCATCAGATGGCCAGCACGGTCACCTGATTTGACACCGCTGGACTTTTTCCTCTGGGGTACGTGCAAGGACATAACCTGCGCGCAAGCTCCAACAACACAGGATCTCAAGCGACGTATCATCGCAGCATGTGCTGCAATATCGAGGGAAACTCTTCGGTCTGTGACATCATCCCTCGCGACATGACTGCAAATTTGCATTGCCATTGATGGTCAACATTTCGAGCACATAATTAAATAGAAACATTGCGTATGCGGATCACTGAGACGCACGTTTTCACACATCACCTACCTCGACCCTTCATTTTTGTTGTTACAGTTCAGCCTTCAGTCATATAATAACGATTGGCCACGTGTGGCTTTACCGCATAAAGTACCAAACTCGTTGCCAACACGGTCTGTAAGTGTGAAATGTCAGCGTCATAACAATTACAATGACGAGACGTTGTTATGTTTCCGTGCCTACGCCCTTAGGATCATCACATCCTACACGAAAAATGAGTACCAGGTTAATTCCTGGGAGCAAAGGCGGCCGGGCGTAGAACTAGCCACTCTACCTCACCACTTGCCGAGGTTAACAATAGTGGAAGCCTTTACCTTCCACTCCTCCATGGGCCTTCATGGCCTGTACGGAGGTGACTTTGTTTTGCTTGATTTCATCATTTATTGATTTTCATTACAACTGTTCTATTAAAACATAGGCAGTTCTCTTGTCAGTGTTCCAGCATCAGCAAATAAACTAATAGTACCTTTGGTGAATTACGGAATTTTAAAACTATGGTCTTCTCAAGACAGCCTGGCTATCAGATGGAAGTGATCATTAATACATTCATTGTGTACTCTGGTATGCTCGTACCTTGACTTTCTAGAAAGAGCTCATCTGGTGTCTTGTGTTATTTTCATTTCTCGATTAATACAGTAGTATGTACTGTACACTCAAACCAGTGACAGTTTTTGGAATGTTTTTTTTTTTTTTTTAGTGAAGACCAGCTGGTCTTGACAAACCCTACTGTACAGGAAGTGAAACCTTGACGATGGTCAAAATATAATCATGGGCTAAATTTCGGAAGACAGCACAATCTGTTACTACTACATTATTCGCTAGACTTGGACCGTGTATTTATTCTACGTACTCTTGCCTGCAAAATTTGTGGCCTATATAGGTAGGTAAGGGTTATTCTGCCCGAACGCAGGTCCGAACCTCCGCAGAGGTGTTCCTGAGCCAGAGTTTACGTGCGATAGGGTCGCCAGTTCTTTTCGGCCCCTCTATTCCCTTACCCCACACCAACAGCGCGTGGCAACCCATCCAACTCCTCACCACGCCCAATGTTGCTTAACTTCGGAGATCTCACGGGATCCGGTGTTTCAACACGGCTACGGCCGTTGGCTGTGTCGTATATAGAACGGTAATTTAGGTTGGTATAATCATGTCATATCCCCACCTTCTCCATGGTCAGCCACCTTCCCTCTTGTATGCTTTCAGCAACATGATTGACGAGTTACTAACCTACCCCTCCAAAAGATGAGAACTTGACACCCCTCCCTCTATAAGGATACATTACATTCAGCAAGCCCACCTGTCCTTACTTCACCCAATTAAAGCGAATTATAGGCTATTTATGACACCCTCTTAATTTTACACCGACGTAAACCACCATTCAGTGGTTTGTTTTCATTTCTCCGAATTCACTTCAAGCTAATCATACAGTGAAGTACTAAGGGATGATTGTAGACAGACATTAGTTAGGTAAATGCGGATTAAATAAACAGTGTTGCGAACAACGGGATAGAAGGCTAATATTTAGAAGGGGAGTTTATTGTATGTCCAGGTTGTTGATGTTTCATATACTCTGAAGTATTATTGATCACGGTGCCTGTTGCATCCTACTTTATCTGAGATCTATCGGAGAAAGATCGGCAACCTGTTCACTCTATACGCAGAACAAAGACACGGACCAATCAGGATGAGGAACATGAGAGTAGTTCAACAGACTGAGGAAGCTTGAAACTCTCTCTTAGATTTTGGCCGTGGAAGACTCCATTGTTGCACGGAAATCATGTGATTCATTATCGCACCTATTCGAAGTACCAGAATACTTGCGAATTTTGTCGCCTTCCAAGGTTGTAAAACCTTCTAAAGGAATGAAAATATTTCATCTACAAGTGAAAGTGTTAATAACAGTGTTAAAAATAATAATATGGCTTCATTCATCTGTGCAGATACTTTACTCGACGCAATGCTCTGCCTGTTTCTAACTTCGACATTCCGTTTCCTACTACTAAATGCTAGAGAAACCAAAACCCTGTTGAGAGATCTGTGTCAGCGACTTTATTAATCTTGTCGGCTAAACTCCTAAAGTGGCATCAGAGATATTGTACATGTCGATTTCGTACGACCTGGAGTACTCAATGAAAGTTTTTCACCCTTTAAGAACACCAATCCCAGAATCCTTAATATGGAAGGTTACTCAAGACAGATTCCGACATTGTTTCTATAAGCTTTACCGCAGCTGACAGAAGTGTGCTGCCTCTCTGGTAATTTTTTGAAAGTGGTAGTTCATCCGAAGTATTCACAGCAAGAAAATACACAGACCCACGGAGTTTTTTCGTGCTACATATTACGATTTATTATACCATAATATCTACTGTATACATTATAGTCTGCGCAGGTGTTACTTATTTATTAGTAGGAGATAGAAACAAAAATGCAATTAAGTAGAGCAACTGACGCGAAATCGGGAGGTTGTGGGTTCGGATCCCACTGGTGTCCGGTTGGCCATTTTTGTTCTGTACTTAATATCTCTTCAACACGTACTAAGTGTACGTAACACGACCTAATAGGTTGAATGTCAATTTCGATTACAATGCGGTCGTGAAAATTCAACATTCAAATGTTAAAATGTTTTCAAAAATTGTTCAATACTCATTTTTAGTTCATCTACGTTTTCCGATGATGATTAACCACACTATTTCCTTAATTATCCCCCACGGAGAAACATTACATGATATCAAGTCACATAAGCGTGATTTATTCCTGTTGCCAGATAACGAATAAAAAGAAAAATTGTGATGGTTTTCTAGCTTGGGCAATATGGAATTCTGAGGCATCTGTAGGCAAACTGGTGAAGTAACAGCTTTCACATAAAATAAAAAGCCTATTACTCTCATCATCCATATTCCTTCCCAGACGCTAACACTTCACACATTGAGCTCTTCTTCCAGCACATGGTGGGCATTGATATCACACCAGTAAACTTAATGTAGCATTTTCACTGAGCTCTAAAATTGCCTCGTCTGTACATAGAACAGATTATGACATAGCTGATATGATAAAAGGTTTCAATATCCGCACCGGGTTTTAGTTCCACACATTATTCATGGCGATTCAGCGATAGATCTGCAACGTTACGGATTGCAAATGCCTCAGAGAACTAAAGATGTCCGTCATCATCGTCTTCATGAAGTTCATGAAGTGACTTCTAAGTAAATGGTTTGAAATTGAAAATGAAAAACCATGCAAAATCAACTTCAGGACTGCCAACAGTGGGATTCGAACCCACTGTCTCCCGAACGCAAGCTTACATCTTCGCTACCCTAAACACAGGGCGACTTGCTCGGTGTCTTAGTTTATTAATTAATACCAAATTACAATTAAAACTACAGGAATGGTAGGTCTTCTATTAATTATAGTAATGGCCAAATTATTTTGGGACACTTTGTATGATGTAATGGGTATTTTTACATTAATAAGGCTATTGAAGAGATTAAGCCCTTTTAATAATAATGTTATTTGCTTTACGTCACACTAACTACTTTTACGGTTTTCGGAGACGCCGAGGTGCCGGAATTTTGTCCCACAGGAGTTCTTTTACGTGCCAGTAAATCTACCGACACGAGGCTGTTGTATTTGAGCACCTTCAAATACCATCGGACTGAGCCAGGATCGAACCTGGCAAGTTGGAGTCAGAAGGCCAGCGCCTCAACCGTCTGAGCCACTCAGCCCGGCATTAAACCCTTTTGATACAGATTAATCTCAAAATATGGTTTCTAATTTTCTGTTTAAAAAAATGAAAACTAGAAGATAACCAGGCGAGTAGTTGGCCGTACAGTTCGGGGCACTCATCTGTGAGCTTGCGTCTGGGAGATAGTGGGTTCGAACCCCACTGTTAGCAGCCCTGGTGATGGTTTCCCGTGGTTTTCTATTTTCACATCAGGCAAACGCTTAGGCTGTACCTAAATTAAGGTCTCGAACGCTTACTTCCCAGTCCTGACGTTTTCCTATCGCATCGTCGCCATAATACCTATCTGTGTCGATGTTACGTAAAGCAAATTGTAAAAAAAAAAAAAAAGCTATAACATTATAACCTTTTTGAGGGCTACTTTACAGTTAGGTACATAGCGTCGTGGACCCGTTTTTCAGAGTTTTACATGGTCAATAATTCTTTCACACATACTCCGATAATTTAGGCAGCAAGGCGAAGAAACAGCTCGTATGGCCATTTTTATTCCTTTACTTCCTTCAGCAAAATTGCCACCGCTCGGATCTTTGTTGTTTCGTACACCTAACAATTCCTTAATTCGTTTTCTAAACGGTGGCAATAATAATTGTTACGGGGATACCCGTGGAATGCAGAGGTGAAAGAAGGTGCGGGCTGGAATGGATCTAACTACAAAGCAGAGATATTGATTCAAATTGCATTAAAGGTTATATTTTAAAAAATAGCAAAACTTAACAAAACACATAAAACTTCAGATTTTAACAAATAACCACAAGTCAAATCAGGTACAAGACCAGGAAAGCCAAGATTTAGAGATAATTAAACAATCTGGGCCACAAGTCCTAATTTTTAAAATTCCTGAGCACCCAGCTCACAGCCACATATTACCAAAGGGCAGAAATCCCCTAATTACATGGAGCACTCGCTCCCATCTAGCAATGCCAAGCCTCCTAGAGGCACATTTACCACAAATAAAAGAGCTGACCCGCTCTCAATGTTCTGAGCCTATCAAAGGCCACAACGGACTTTACTATTAACTGCCCTCAAGGCACACTTACAAAGAAACAGGGGTATCTTGTACCCAAACTAATGGGCCTTAGTAGAAAAATAATAGGTTAAGTTAATGGCCCAAAATGCAAAACTGAATGGAGGCGTGGATCAGCACTGCTACATGCAACTTCTTAAAACCTAAGAGGCACTAGGCCGATGAAACAGGGGCTATTCCCAAACTATGGAGGTGACTCGTATACAGAATAAATTTAACACATTAAGGAAGAGTAGAAGAACGGTTACGAAAACGTAGTCACCTCAAATTCAAAATGAAGGGGAACTCGAGGGGGTAAGGCACTCTCTATCCCCGAATTACAGTTAAAGATATTTGAAATTTTACAAAACGATGGGAGATTACATGTTTATGACATAGCAAACGTTTCGGACCTTCCCCGCGGATTAACCTGCTGAACTAGCAAGAAATAAAGATGTTAAGTGGGCATTACCTTGTTGAAGAGCTGCTTCCGGATGAAAGAGGCGCTTCCCGCCTCCTGCTACACTTCCATACACTATGCTAGATGTTGTTCGAGTGGCCGAGAGACAGGAAAATCAGCAGTTTCTATACTCTCGGGGAACATTCGAGACCTTTCATGTATAATCAAGCCACACCCTCTTTCTTTATTGGTCCGTCTTGAAAATACACTCAAAGTCGAAGAAGAAATACATGATTGGACAAAAATTGATTACAGAAATTCAGGATTGGCTCAATTCAAAACTGGCGGAAAGAAAAGATGAATATTGCCAACCCACCAATGAAAAAACGAAATTTAGTAGAGAGAAAACTTATGAATACCAAATTTCTTCAAAAAGTTCCTTAACTTCGCACCAGGGTGCATGATCATACTTTTTTTTGTAGAGACATCTATCAGAGAATGTCCACACTTCTTGATTAATAGAAACAAAACAAGTTGAACTCCACACAGTACTGACAACTTCGTAATTACAAAATTTACGGTAGTGACATCTTCTGAGAAAACTTATGAATTGATACAATTGTTAAAGTTCAGAGTTTCTCCTGTAGAGGAGTACTTTAAGGCGGAAAATTCAATTGTGCAGCGTAGAGGTGTACCCGCCGGTACAATAATAATAATAATAATAATGACGCATGGTCTCCAGAGAGGCCTTGGAGCGCATCTCTCGAGTTGACATCTATAAGGTGACCTGTGCGTCTGTGGGGATGAGACCCTTGCCTACTATGATGAATTCTAATATTTAAGGCGGAACACATGCCTAGACTCGAGCTGGGGGAATTAACCAATGAAGAAGTATTAGACCGCACAAAGGCAGGCATCTACTGGATACATTGGGTTATACGTAAAAACATGCACATCTTCCTATAGTTGCCCTAAAGCTATTCAGAAGTGGGTCAGTGGAATAAAGGTGTTGTAAATGGAGTGTATCAACATACAACTTCACAAATGGGTTCAGTTACTCTACGTGTTGTACACGCGGAAGGAATACAGATAATTAGTCTTCTTCGATCGTTGCATTAATTTGCATTCACGATAAATTGGTTACTACTGGCTAACCCTATTCTCTAATCCTCTGTGTGCAGTTGAGTGCTCTTTGACCTTCTTTATATTTGGAATTAATGCGTAAATCCCAGGGAATGGTATATAATCATTCCACAAACTCACCGTAAATGACCGCTGGATTAGCATCGTAAATACCTTCTGAGTGTAATTAATTTCATACAATCAGGACGATCCAATTCAACATGGTTTTAAACGGAAATTAACGAAGCAAATCTGTGTAAACTAGATTCCTTATTAGCTGGTAATTACAGTTTCCAAATTAACAGTAAGTTGTGATACATATTTGCTATCAACACGAGTGTCAAACATCACACATCATATCATAACGGACAATTAAATTCCACGTCCGGATGCCTTTCCGGTCGTCACCCCTATGAGTAGGGATTTATTTACTGTTTCATGTTCTGTAATGGTGTGTAGTGTAAAATATGTAGTGTAGTGTAAAATATGTATATCCAACCATTGTCCCGTTTCACTTAAGGGGTTGGGTATGAAGTGAGAGTTATCTACGTAGCAAGTTTTTAAGGCCGGTTGCCTTTCCTAGCGTCATCAGACGAGTTAATGAGATGAAATGATTGATGGAGGTGAAACCCGGTGTCGGTAAATAGCATTTTCCTGTCGTATAGAGTCAAGAGGTCTGCTCAAAGTTTAACGTCTCCATCCGACGGATGAATCATCATCAGCAGCGTCGTATGCCCTCACTCTATATGAACACTGCGTAGGGGTTTGGAACTGAATCCGAGCTTTTCGCACGCAATCTAGTGATTATAAATTGTATATCACCACTGCTCTTAACCTAACAGCCAATATTATGATAGTGAACATTTTTTGACCAACGGGACTCGAGCCGGTTAAACCACGGTGTCAGACCATATTATGAACTTGACGACTTGACGATCAACGATCATTGCTACGAGGCGAGCTGGTTTTTAGTGTGGGCCCGGTCACTGCTTTTTTTTTTTTTCACGAAATATTATTAATTCGCGTGTGCCGGTTGTTAGTGGCACTGTAAATTTTGAGAAACAATTTATCATCCCTCGAGGTTTCTAGTAGTCGTCAGAGGCTTCGAGGGAGACGTCAGAGAGAGTCCAGCCTTTCCCTCCATACTTGCCCTTTCTGTTTGGTGGCCGCGCGTCAGAAGAATGGTGCCAAGCTAGCTCGCCCCTCCATGGTGGACATCGTCACAATCGAATGGGAAGTAAAGACTCTTTCAGTGAACTGACTTCAGACCTCTGAAATGCAGATGTATCACAACATGTTCAAAGAAAATGCGTAAACCACATCAGAACTCAGTAAATCATTAAGTCTTAACCTTCGCATAAAGCAGGAAAGCAGCCTATTTCGATCACATTTTCAGAAATCATAAATACTAACGGATACAACAGAAGTTAGGATGAAGGATAGAAGGGGAACATGGACGTGATGCTACTGCTACTCCTGCAGTTAAGCAACATTTGTCATGGTCATACCCGGATGGGTGACCACCCAGGTCTACCACCTGCCACTGAAGCAAACACAGTTCATTAAAAACAACCACTTTTTCTATGAATGTCAATACCCTAATTAACATTTATTATTATTATTATTATTATTATTATTATTATTATTATTATTATTATTATTATTATTATTATTATTATTATTATCAACAATCTATATTTATTATTCCTATACTTATTTTCCGAACAGTAGAGGTGAGTATGGCTAAAGCGAATCCGGTACTGGAACTCAAATTAAATACTGTACATTTGGACGAGGACTGGAGATTAAGACTGTTCCGGGTGACTCAATCTTATGTGTATTCTCGGCTGCACAGGTTGGCCTACATGAGGTGGGCAGGCAGTCAATCATAGCGTTAAGTTCATTTGGAGTTGTGTTCCAGATGAGTGCCTGCCGTGAAGTTGTGATCGTCTCCGTCTCTTTCTACTGCCTGTGAGCGTCGTGACAGCGTAGGAATCCGGCATATGTAATCGAACGACGACTGCTGAGTGTACGATTCACGAACGAGTGTTGAGGCTCGTAGTTGACAGACAGTGCATGAAGTGCAATACTGGAGACTGAATTGTCCTGGAAAAGTGTAAACTGAGGAGCCAGTGTGACTGTCGAGAGTATAAAGTATGGAACTAGCGTGAATGTGTTAGTATATAAGTAAATTAGAGTAGAACGCTACCAGTTGGGTCCTTTTTTATCACCCCGTTAGCCCGTCATGTTTCAGTATTAATGGGTTGTAAGGTATCCTACTATTGTGTAGAAAATAATAAAAGTAAATGCAGCTTTATGGCAGAACTTGGAAAAAAACTAAAATTGTTCTGATGGACTGCATATCCATATGTGGCTGAGAGATGTGACAGTCTTAAAGAAAGCAAGTGATAAGAAGACCATTGTGAGATATAACCTTCTCACCTTACAGCGACGGTGTATCCCTAAAATATCCAATATTGATGAGACTCATCAAGAAAACATGAAATATGTATCGATGTATCTCCATCCGTTCAAGTGATGTGCACCTAACAACAAAAATCATAGAAATGTATATCCGACGCTGACATGACGTCATCCACGCCACCATCATGTAACACGTCTCGCTTGGCCAGTGGGGCCGTGACGACGTGGCGATACAGAGCGAATATGTGTTTCATTCAATTGATTTCATGATTTACGAATGGATTTGTTACGTTTGATACATGCGTTTCATTTCATTAGACCCAGCACTTACACGTAGTCGTAGCTGAAATTTGTTGCCGTATCCTATACACAGCCCACACAATTTATTTTGGTTATACAAATTTGAAAGCAACTATGAGCAGGATATTTACATTTCCAGGGACTACTAGAAATTCTGACCGAGCTCGATAGCTGCAGTCGCTTAAGTGCGGCCAGTATCCAGTATTCGGGAGATAGTAGGTTCGAACCCCACTGTCGGCAGCCTGAAAATGGTTTTCCGTGGTTTCCCATTTTCACACCGGGCAAATGCTGGGGCTGTATCTTATTAAGGCCACGGCCGCTTCCTTCCCACTTCTAGTGCTTTCCTGTCCCATCGTCGCCGTAAGACCTATCTGTGTCGGTGCGACGTAAAAGAACTAGCAAAAAAAAAAAAAATTCTGACTGAATTTTCACTCAACCTAAAATAAAACTATATGATGTACTGCATGATAAGGGGCTGCCTGGCCGAGGTGATAAAGGCGTGCTCAGTTCGCCCGGAAGGACGTGGGATCGAATCCCCGTCAGGAAGTCGTGTAATTTAAGAAACAGGATTTACACTTCCTGAGGTGCATATGGCCCTGAGGTTCACTCAGCCTTCACCAAAAATGAGTACCAGGTTAATTCCTGGGGGCAGAGGCGGCCGGGGTTAGAGCTAACCATTCTACCCCATCACGTTCCGCGGTTAACAATGGTGGAAGCCCTTACCTTCCACTCCTCCAAGGACCTTCATAGCCTGTACGAAGGTGACTTTGTGTTTTTGTACTGCATGAAAACACACATTAATTTAGACCCTAGAATGCTCTTAACGAGACGGTTCACCGCTATGAACGCACTTGATTATCAACACTTGTGAAGACGTCACGCACACCCAGCCCCCAAGCCATCGTGAAGAAGTTTATCCAGGGTGCGGAGTCTCTGGAGGCGATTCAGCGCCTTCGATTAGACAACTCTAATAGGGGTAACACGAAATAGCAAACATACTGCAAAATAATCGCCAATGATTAGACGACACTATAAGAAGATTAATGTACTTCTCTGATTGATTAAAGTAGGCAGTCACTTCTACAATAAGAACAGTATGTTGAAAGGAATATAAATATTTATTTTAGGAAACTACTCTTCGGATGAAACTCGTTAGTATTTAACTACGATTATTTTGACAGAGAATAGCAAACAATAAATTTAAAATCATAAAGGGACACGGGTTCACTCACTTTGAAATATTCTACATCGATTTTAACAAACATGTTACTTACCTACTTTAGGAAGTTACGTTTTTCATATATTTAAATTTTCGAATTAATGGCAAATAAATCATAAACGTTTTAATAATATTACTAGTCTCTAATTAAAGGGTTACTCTCAGTTAATTTCTCAGTATTTGCTCTGTGGGTGTTTATGATCATCACAATACAGTACAACTGTTGTATTCTACATACAACACAGCGCACTACCATCTAACACAGAAACACGTCATAGTGAATACATACCCTTCCGCGTGTGGATGGCGTCAGGAAGGACATTCTGCCATAAAACCAGGCCACTTCCACACCAAACTCGACTCCTTTAGATTGATAAAATGTAGGTAATGGTGAATAGACAAGTTTTTTATGTTTCCTTTAAAAAATTCATTAGCAGACGTAAGTGAAAAAGGGCACTGTGGGCAATCCTTTGTACAGGATTTATTTCAACATTTATTAATAACAAGCCATATTTTCTGGCAATATAATGAGGGTAGGGCGACAATATTTTATAAACGCTAACGTCTTTAGGAACAAACTTGGAAATGTAGAGAAATTATAGTTTGTGCTTATAATTTATTGACTATTGACCACGTTCTGAAATCTACAAAAAGTAGACCAATAGTGCTCAACTGTGATCCACCTCAAGAAAAACTGACGTTCCAGAAACCAAAAAGTACACTGCATGAATCAACCCCGCCAGATAAGAACGAAATAAAGGAGATCATCAAAAGCTTGAAAAATAACAAAGCATCTGGCAAGGACTCAATTGTTGCTGAACTTCTGAAATATGCAGGGGATAACTTCCTGGAACAACTTGAAACACTCTTTCAACAGATCTGGTCCACAGGAGAGATCCCGGATGAATGGAGGGAGGCTATCATCCACCCCCTGCACAAGAAAGGAGACTGAACGAATGTCAATAATTATAGAGGCATATCACTTTTGCCAGTAGCCTACAAGATACTTTCCATAGCCCTCAAGCCTAGGATAGAAGGACATATAGATAAACAATTAGGAGAATATCAAGTTGGCTTTCGAAAGGAGCGGTTATGTGCAGAACAGATTTTTACCATTAAGACCTTAATCGAAACTAAGACATTAGCAGCAGATAAGAAAGTGGTAATGACATTCGTGGATTTCAAAAAATCATACGACTCCATAGACCGGGACACACTAATGGAAGTGCTTAAGGAATTTGGAATAGACAATAAGACAACAACCTTGATTCATCAAACACTAAAAAACACACGATCGCAGGTAACTTTTAAGAGAACTGTCAGAGCCCTTTGAAATCAAAACAGGTTTCAGACAAGGAGATGGCCTCTCTCCAATTTTGTTCAACTGTGTTTTAGAGAAAGTTATCAGGGAATGGCGAAAAGAAATGTGCAAATTCAACTTTCCAAATGGAATTAGATTCGGTCACAAGAGAACTGGGCTTAAATTTGAATGCCTCGCATTTGCAGATGATATAGTCTTTTTTGCAGAGAATTTGCAAATTGCAATTAAGCAGATTGAAGTCCTCAAGGAAACAGCAGACAAAACAGGATTGCAAATATCTTTTGAGAAGACGGAGTACATGAACATAAATACCACTGACCCAACCTGGACAATGAGGACGAAGTACGGTGACATCAAAAGAGCTACAAAATTCAAATACCCAGGAGAGATTTTGACTCCAAACATGAATGAGAAAGCGACAATTCAAGAACGTGCAAGAAATATGGAAACTGCGTTTAGATTATTCTATGTCAGAACACATACATATCTAAGTCACTCCCCTACCAGGCCAAATTCAAGTACTACAGCACGATAGTCAAACCTGAATGTTTATACGCAGCTGAGACAATAGCCACAAAGGGACTCTCAGATTTGGAAAAGAAAGAAAGAAAGGAGGTTCCTTAGGAAGATTCTTGGACCCATAAAATCATCAGACAAGTTTACGTTTCGCATGAGACCAAACCAAAAACTATACCAACAATTTGAAAACATCACCACCACAATGAAAAAGAGGAGATTGACGTTTGAGACAGTATTACTGATTTAAAACCCCTTTCCCAAGGAACGATTTCGAACTAGCTATTCAGCTGTGGAAATTCATATCGTTTAATTCTGTAACTGAAGTGTTTTCTCACATACTATTATGCCTTAACATCAGTGTAACCTTTCCCGATGCCTCTATCTTATGTTACTGGAATATTAACTGAGTATTCACATATTTAAATATTGCTCCGGCCACTAAATTCTAAGTATCGGGTCGCAAGTCATACAAAGATTCCAAACTGGAATAGTATTTATGAACATAAGTTCCAACATATGGCATATAATCATTTCTCAGGGTAAAAATTCGCTTCGTTGTTCCTATATGCATTAAAAAAATCGCGGATTCCGTTGAAGAGTCGCTGTCCGTTGAAACATTCATACCATATCCTTCTGTCAAAAGACATTATCCGATCCTCATCTAATATTCAGCGTAAGCTTACTCAATAATTCCGTAAACTATCCTACTACTACCTACATAAAGAATAGAAAAGCAAAATCAAATCTATATCTAATTTATTAGCTTGCTAACGTGTAATAAAATTGAATAATATATATTCATTGGCAAGAAGGAAAGGAAAATCATAGTATTATAAGTATCATTCTCAAAATGCTTGGTTTCCGGGATAAACATATTTGAACGAACTTTATATCTTCAACATATTTGCTTACACATTTTTAAATAATCAAATTACACCATAACTTCCATGATTAAATTCATATAAGGGGAAAAATAGGGATCAGAAGTTTATTAAATCAAGGAGGAGTGGAATATCTTTCATTTAATGTTGTTTGGGCCTTTTTTGGGGCATAAGTTAAGTTTCATTTTATATTTCGGTCTATTTGACCATAAATTTATTTAAACACATGTTTGGATTCTTGTTTGTGACTCACCACGTTACGAGATAAGCATTAGCATGTTTAATTATGGGTTCAAAACACCCATACAGTTACCAATATTCCTATCATAACCCAAATGAATAAATTAAATCAGTACATCACCATATGTACAACATAAACCAAATAAAACTAGTACGGAGTGCCATAGATTTGACGGTACGTCATTCTAATCTGCGACAATCGTGCCATACAGTCCTAGTCATGTGCCAAAATATTTACATACTCCCAAATATTTCTTCGCTGTGCCATAATTTCGATAAAGCAAACCGTACTCCGTGTAAGCGCTAACGTGCTGACCTTCAAATACGTAAATGTGCGAGATTTCATTCTATTCCCAAATATATATATATAAGGTAATGCATAACAAACACGTAACCTCTCCCTATCATCCTCCGAAAGTTATAACGAAACACAAACTGCTTGGCTCGAGACATGCATTCAACTCAACATGGCCTATCTTCTTTACTTGCAGTGCTAACCCAAATCTAAATATAATATGTAACACAGAAATTCTCATTTCAGTTATCTATCCCATTCTTAAATAACGAACAGAAACACATCTCCTCATTCTACTTATAACATGCCACATTAACACTTCATTTCCTCTGTATATATATATTCCTCCATATTTAAGATATATCATCATTCAATTCCACTAAAATAACCTCTGTGTTACGGACGCAATATTCACTATCCTGATTATTCTCTTATACACTGCAATTTCATAATATTTCAAACACTTCTTTACCATATTATTATCATACTGGCCATGATTGGTATACATATTGACCTGAAGTTCTAGGTTACGTCTTATATCACGCTTATATTTATACATCCATAACTGGTTAAACGCTTTACGGTCTATTCGTATTAATTGGCACAAAACATGCACAAATACTCAATCAGATCTAGCTTCCAATAACCTTAAAATTATCACATAAGCACTGCAGTTATATAGCATAAAATAGCACATTTCATCGGCTAATAATTAGCATTTATATTCATATATCCTTTCATTGGCACTTGATCTCTTATATCTAGCACTCCTGTACACCTATAAATATTTTTCATTAATTGATTTGAAATTCATTACCATGCAACTCATAATACTTATCTCGTAACGGGATTTTGCCGCTGGATCTCTGCTGGACTACGGCATCTCGGAGTAGGCAACCACTGCGATCCGAAGACTACGTCATCTGCGGCTTCATCTTGGGTCTTGGCTTGAGCTAATCAGTCTTGAGCAAAACATTCCTTCTGTTTAAGCTGAGTCCATCTTGTCACCAGTCATCATGCAATCATAAAAGAACAAATGCATAGTAGAATACATAGTATACTGGTGAATAATAGGCAATTCAATTCACAATATTTGTTTTTTAGAAATTCGAGTTGGACGAAAATATTCTTTTCTTTAAATTTATATATTTTTCTAATCTGGCCTATTCCTTGCTCTTTCTTTTGCTTAAACAGATATTGCCTCCCTCCTGGAAGCAATAAATTATGCCGCTGTGGTATTAATTTCGGCAACGTGTAATTCAGCTGAAGCTTCCTTTCCGTTTCTGAATTCAGATCTCACAATGAGGAATATCTCTTTCAAATCTAGTCTTTTTCCGTACTATGTTCTTACAGATATAGTCTTCTATTCTGTTAATATACTAATATTTTCGTATTTGACGTTGAGTTGATACTTTTTATAATCTTTCTATACGCCGTGCAACTTCCCTTCAACTTGTAACTTGATCTTCACAAAGTAGTCAAGAATCGTTCTCTTTCAAATTTTTCCGTCCGTCATTATTTAACTCTTGAAATTCTTTTCCCTTGCGGCCGGGTGATATCGATTTATTAGATCACTACTCTGTGTACTTGCACCTGAAGCTACTGTCCGCCATCTTTGTCCACTGTATCCATTACATTGACGGCCGCTAATGTAACGTAATGGTACACTATCTTTAATTCTGGAATTATTCGTTCCTCATTATGTGCTATTCCGACCTGTGGACAGGAAAGAACTAATTTAAAACTCCATACATTTATTTGCTAGCGAAAGTGAATTTATTTCTACGATTCCTGATGTGTACTGAACTCTTGCGACCATGCGCTAAGTTGCACTCTTCTCCCACTGTTGTCTGATCCAATCAGCGTACGGCTACTTCGAGGAAACAAAGCTGGAAGCCATTATGAGGGGAGTTCGTTATAAGAACTGATGGCGAGAGGACGCCCTTGGAAATCGACTAACATGTTTGAGCTTGGGAGCAAGTTTGACCCGGGATAAAGCCTACTGTAGAGGATTTTACACCCTTCTACCATCAATCTTCTATTCATTGACATCGTCCTCGTAATATTCTTATTTATTTGTTTAGTTATGTGACCTGCGAGATTACTTCTGTGAGTATCTAGCTGTACTAAGCTCTTGGATGTACTCAAGTAAGTACTGGAAGCACCGTAAACTCCACCTTCTGTGATATTGAAAGTATTCTGCGATTCTTAAGTTCTTCGTGCACCTGTAACCTGCTTATTGTGCTTGGAAATTCACCACCTTATGACACCTACTGTATGTTTAATCTGTTTGAATGAAACGATAATATGGAAGAAAAAGTATCTCAGGAAATTCTAAAAATTGTTGGTGTTGGTAAAAGCTGGGTGTAAATTTATGGAATTGTTTTCACCGGTGAACTAAGCTTAATCTGTGTAGGCCTATCTGAAAATACCACTAATCAGGCTAGGGTAGCTTTAATCTAAATGGGTTGAACATGAGCATGAAATTCTAATTCGCTTTAATCCTGTTGGGCCTTAAATTTTTCTCGGAATAATTCTTATTTTTCTGGTATTTCTTTTCTGTTTGGGTGGGTTGATTTTCTTTTGTTGTATTTGCCTAATCCTTTGTTGCACCCGTATCCCACCATTGGCCCTTTACTGTTTATTTATATTGTGGTTGCCATGGTAATGTGAAGCCTTATTATTATTATTATTATTATTATTATTATTATTATTATTATTATTATTATTATTATTATTATTATTATTATTATTATTATTATTATTATTATTATTTTATGTCATCTTCTTGAGTGTAGGCCTGGTTCGGTTGATGTAATGTTGGTCGTGTAATTAATTTTTCTCTCCTATTCTTGTTTCTGGGAAGTTTTCGTCGTGTGCTTTCTCGCATATTTACTTAATTTCTACTTACCTTGTGTTTCCTGTTCTGGGGTTTTAATCTTCCGAAATTAATTTTTTGAAAAGGATTTTCATGCTGATGTGAGATCCTACTTGCAATTGACACCAACCTTATTGATGTTATCTCAAGGCTACGATTTAATTTAAATTTTGGAATCTTTGGTTCAATTAATTTTCAAAAGTGGAGCCGCAATTTGTTATCATTCTCTTACTCTGATAACTTTTAACGTTTATTTTCTTGTTAATTTATTTTCTTTAAGGACGATGTTGTTGGTTTTTCATTTAATACCATGAATTAAATTTTAATATTTTCTTAAAGTAAGTGGTGTTCTTTCTTTCACTCTTTGTGTTCTCATGTCCAGTACAGTGGTTAATTTAATTATCCACGGTTTGTTGTGACACTACTCCACTTGTTAAGGTAAGTTTTCCTTGCTTTCTTGTTGTTTGTGTGGAGTGTATAGTGTCTGATTGTGCTTCCACTTATTTCTTATGAACTGGTGCAGTAGTGTAACTGCTAGTTCGTATTTTGGGCTGGCCGTTACGGTAGTAGTTGTGGTGTTTGTTTATGTAACGGCACACGTTCTACGGACATATTAAAAGAATGGGATCGGAGAGACTCGCCAACAGGATCGTCACCTTCCAGGAGAACAGGAAGACACAAGTCCCATGGGTAAAAGAAGTCCACCGAGATTTAGAAAAAATGTGGGATCACGGCAGAAGATATAACAAACAGAAAAATCTTCAGGCACAGGGTTGCAGAGGTGAAGGACCTAACTGATGAGAAAACGAGGAAGAATAGAGTATTCTCGGCAGAAGAACGAGCACGAGCAAGCCAACGAATGAAGGAATACTGGCGAAAGAGGAAGGAGAAAGAACTTGAGAAAGCAATGAAGTTGCGTAATCGTAGCCCATAGATGGCTGGAACGAAAAGAATAATATAATGCTACCACAGATCAAGTGGAGAGTCACGTCGGATTCACGTCCATTGGAAATAGGGATATTCTTATTTAATGCTTTATTGTACAGTTCAAAATAAGTTGTTCCTCTCCCACAGGCAATCTTAATTCTTCGTCAAGGCAGGGAATCGAACTGTACCTAACAGTTCTCCTTCTTCTTTATCTGTTTATCTCCTGGGTCCGCTTTTCCCTCGGACTCAGCGAGGGATCCCACCTCTACCGCCTCAAGGGCAGTATCCTCAAGCTTCAGACTCTGGGTATGGGGATACAACTGGGAGGATGACCAGTACCTCGCAGTACCTCATCGCAAGCATTTCAGGAAGCCTCGCTAATTTGCTTTACGTCGCACCGACACAGATACGTCTTATGGCAACAATTGGAAAGGAAAGGACGAGGAGTGGGAAGGAGAGAATTGGCCGTGGCCTTAAATACGGTACAGCCGGAGCATTCGTTTGTGAGAAAATGGCAAACCATTGAAAACTACTTTTAGGGCTGCTGACTACCTATTGGCCCTCTTCTATCTTATTTCCTAATCGTCCGTGATATGGTTTGTTTTTATAATGGCGACAGCAATGCCCTGTGGTGGAGATGGACCTTGCGGTGGGATGGGAAGTTTGGAAGGGATAGACAAGGAAGTGCTAAGGAAGCGGCCGTGGCCTTAAGTTATGTACCATCCCGGCAGTTGCCTGGAGAAGTGGAAAACCACGGAAGACCACTTCCAGGATAGCTGAGATGGGAATCGAACCCCCTCTACTAAGTTGACCTCCCGAGGCTGAGTGAACCCTTATCCAGCCCTCGTACCACTTTTGAAATTTCGTTGCAGAGCCGGGAATCGGGCCCGGGCCTCCAGGTGAGGCAGATAATCACAGTAACCACTACACCACAGAAGCAGACACGTAACAGTTACGGAGTTAAACTGTATACATGTGTATTAAAGATATTTAACTGTTCATTGTCCGTTTAAGTGGATGGTATTAATGCTAACTATAATATGACATATTTGCACCAGATAATGATCAAGTTACCACAGATAATTTAGAAATACTTTCAAATTAATCCTAATCGCAAGCATTTAAAGAAGCCTCGCTTATTTGCTTTACGTTGCACCGACACAGATACGTCTTATGGCGATAATGGGAGAGAAAAGGGCTAGGAGTGGAAAGGAAGGAAGTGGCAGTGGCCTTAAATAAGGTACAGCCCGAGCATTCGTCTGTGTGAAAATGGGAAACCATTGAGAACTATTTTTATGGATGCTGACAGTGGGGTTCGAACCCACTATCTCCTGAAAACTGGATACTGGCCGCACTTAAGCGACTGAAACTATCAAGCTCGGTATAAAGAAACTTCCATTTGGAATTATTCTTACGCTCGTTGTACACACCTAGGCCCCTCTGAAAATACAAATTTTGGGTCCATGTTTTCTGTGCTCACCACAGTTATTTGGACATGAAGACTATCTATCTGCGTTACTGCTGAGACTATCTAGTGGCCATCTTCTATCTTATTTCCTAATCGTCCGTGATATGATCGTTGACAGGTTTGTTTTTATAATGGCGACAGCAATGCCCTGTGGTGGAGAAGGCAGCAGAGGAGAAAGGGCATACTTCAGCCAACAGTTATTATTACTGGGCTTGGGACATGTAGGTCATCACATTTTGTGCCCTTCTGCTTCGGTAGTATTGGGGCCTAGATTTTCAAACCCCATTTTATGATTCATTTTCCCTTTTATCCAGTGATAGTTCCTCCAATTTCTTCTTCTCATTTCAGCACTCATGCCCATTTTCCTCCTGATCAATAGCAGCCAACGACTACGTGGTTTTCGCAACTTATAAAACAACCACCACTATTGACAGCTCATTCGTACCGAGCTCGATAGATGCAGTCGCTTAAGTGCAGCCAGTATCCAGTATTCGGGAGACAGTAAGTTCGTACCCCACTGTCGGCAACCCTGAAGATGGTTTTCCGTGGTTTCCCATTTTCACACCAGGCAAATGCTGGGGCTGTACCTTAATTAAGGCCACGGCTGCTTCCTTCCCACTCCTAGCCCTTTCCTGTCCCATCGTCGCCATAAGACCTATCTGTGTCGGTGCGACGTAAAGCAACTACCCCCCCCCCTAAAAAAATAGTTCATTCTTTTTCATTAAGTTTAAACTCTATTTCCACGTCAGCGATGCTCGCGTTTGCGCGTTTGACGGACTTTGGATAGAGAATCTAAATTAATGAATATCTATTTTATTGTAGCTTGTACTTCATTTACTCCAGGCTAATGCCACGGCACTACTTTACTTAAGCCCTGGCCACTACCTTCCCAGTCTTGGCCGTTTCATATTCCACAATCATAGAAAAGCTATAGTAGTTTGTGGGACATTAAGGAAACTGTATAAATGAAAGAGTTAGACAAGTAGTTCTGGTAAAGACTTTCAACAGCAAGGAAATGGTAATGCAGAAGAATTCTTAATGAAAAATAATTTAGTTTTTGTACCGTGTATCCAGAGACTCTACTGATTTCCGGGGCACAAAATTACGATTTTTCTCTTAAATAGGAAACAAGTACAGCTAGATTTGATATCTCCATGTGCTGCAGATGATAATTTACATGAAAAAATATTTTCAATAATGACTATAGGGAAATAAAATCGTCGCTTACAATAACACCTTAAGCCTGGTCACGCCTGCCAGCTCCATATAGATATCAAGTCCATGAGAACAATTTTCGCTGTGCTCATTTTCGTTTGCTCGTGCATAAAGGAAAATGAACCTTATATACAGTATGCTGTACTAGTACATAAACTTCTTGTAAAGAAACATCCCAAGCGTACGGTAAGGTTCATTTTCCTTTGTACGTTAGGAAAATGAACAGAACGATAACTGTTGACGTTACTGCCCGTACTTGCAGATATGCAGGGCCGGATTAACGGGGGGGGGGGCCTAAAGGGGCTGCAGGCCCGGGCCCCGCGTGCCAAGGGGCCCCGGCCCTTGGCCGAACCTAAAATTGTGTAAAAAGACCTGTTGCTCCACCTCCGTGCATGTATATGAATATTTACGCTCGCAAAATATCGAACACGCACTCTTCCTTCCTTCTTATCAGCTGTCGGCGTTAATATTTCATCACTGCTAGAATCAGTTACCGTCCGGAGACACGAATCCTCGCTACTTAGGCACTGTAATTATTGTAAAAGTTATTGTTGACGAAAATTTAAATGTGGCAGCTTGCGAATACGGGCAGAGGGGGAAGATGGGAAGAGGTCTAGGAAGTGAGCGGGAGGGGACAGGGGAAGCACGGTGGAATGCGCATGCATCAGGAAGAGAACTTCCGGTTCACCTCTGTTTGTTGAAACATTCGTAAGTTACAACTGTAATGTTCTTGTAAAATGGATACAAAATGTCCTAGTGGTGCCAAAAAACATAAGTTCAGTTTTGTATGTCGATTTGTTAGTGAAGATGAGACAAATGTAAAATATGTTTTGGCATTATGAAATATTAACATGAAAAATAGAGAAAAATTGTAGACTATTTCAACATTTCCCTATTCATCAATTTAAGTGGAAGTAGCTCTATAACGACTTCAGTATGCTAGTCTTACGTGATGTTACGAAGAAGGGGCCCCACATTTTTAAATAGCCCAGGGCCCCCAAACACCTTAATCCGGCACTGCAGATATGATATCGGTTTCTGCGCTTATTCCGTGTCAAGAAAATAAGGCGAAGCTCTTTACGTTCTGTCGAGAAATTTGCTCCGCATCTTCTACAATTTTATTATTGCAGAAGTCTTCCTCGTGAACAGTCGAGATTTTCTTCTGAAGACACTGAGGAAAGAGTTTCACCTTGTTCTTTAGACACGGCATAAGCCCAAAAGCCCATATCATCTCTACAGAACGATGACTGTTCTGATAGCATACGTATCCATAGGTAGCTGGGAGGCGCGACTCGTCTAACGAAACATGATAGATACGAAGAACATTGTCAGATAGATGGCATTGTTTCTTAAGCGACTAAATGTTTATGGTGGTAGTATCATGAAACACGTTTTATATATGGGTATGGAAATTAACGGGACAACTAACTAAACGCCAGTACCTCTACCAATATTTCGTCGCTGCCGGGACAAAACCTCCTATGTGAAATATTTTACCTTGTAACTTTGGCCGGTCATCTTAGGTGCAATATTGTGTGAATATTGTCAAGGCATTCTCGCTCTTCAAAATGCATGTTCTGCAGGTCAGTATATTTCCAAAAAAATATTATCACATAGGAAGTTTTGTTGCCGGTAACGACGATATACTCGGTTGAGTAATATGCATAAAATCTGCTGGTATGAGAGTCATCTGGCCTCATATTTTCTGCGATACTATGAATCGAGCCAAAGTTCTTGAGATAATTTAATTGAAAGTTACTCTTTAATATTTGGAGAAATGTAATAAATTAAAATAACTTTTGACAGTGGTGTGTCAAATGTTCAATAACTCATACACCGAGCTCGATAGCTGCAGTCGCTTAAGTGCGGCCAGTATCCAGTATTCGGGAGATAGTAGGTTCGAATCCCACTGTCGGCAGCCCTGAATATGGTTTTCCGTGGTTTCCCATTTTCACACCAGGCAAATGCTGGGGTTGTACCTTAAATAAAGCCATGGCCGCTTCCTTCCCACTCCTAGCCCTTTCCTGTCCCATCGTCGCCATAATACCTATCTGTGTCGGTGCGACGTAAAGCAACTAGAAAAAGAAAGTAACTCATACGTTTTAGGGTATTTACATTTCTGCACAATACGTACCATCTAGTTGACTTATCAGGCGCTCTGGTGGGATATACACGTATTCATCTCCAAGACTAAAATGAAGTGAGTGGGGAAGAAACCTAGTAGTACTCAATATCAGATAGAGAATACAAAACTGGCACAGTTACGTCATTTCAGGTTCTTAGGATGTGTATTCCTCCAGGATGGTAGAATCCTGATTGAAATTCAATCAAAGTGCATTAAAGCTAACGCGGTAGGATCGAACTTGCGATCAGTGGTATTTCGTAGAAAAGAAGTAAGCTTCCCGACGAAACTATCTTTACATCGGTCTGTTTTAAGGCCAACATTAACGTACGGGAGTGAAAGCTCTCTGAATGCTCTGTACCGATAAGCCTGGAAACTTCTGCTTTTGATAACACTAGTAACCAATGCATGGATATTCAAGGGAGTTAATTTATTGGAAAGTTCTTTTCAGATTTCCGCAGCCGTCTAGGATTACCATTATCTTTGTCATAGTAAATTAAAGGGCTGATATAACAGGATTATAACTTTAATTATTTCGCAAGTCGGCGGATTTTTTCGTATCAATGACGCAGCAATTGGTGTAAGAATATTTCATTATTTTTTCCTAAAATATTCATAGATGCAATAAGAGGGATACATTTTTAGAGTAAAGCGAATTTACGGGAAATAATTTAGGAGAAAGGAAGGTCTAATTTTGCACCGATTTGAATGTGCATTGCCTATCGAACTGGAACAGCAAAATCTGGAGAGATTGCAGTTTCAATGAATCGACACAATATTCCGGAAGAAGAGGCCGTTCTGTATTCATTATCATTTACGTATTTACGAACTTTGAACTTTTTTATACCTATTAGCAACAATTACATATCTGTCCGTTCGTCATTTTGACAGACGAGCAAAGGAAAAACTCCTGGGTAAGTATTTCATGGCTCTCTCTCCACCCCGCCGACGAAGCGTGTCAGTCTAGACTTCTGCGATTGAAGTAATATTCGGTTCGGTCTCCCCATGTGCTTTATTTCTGCGGCGGGCTCTTCCTTCGTTTAGTAATTCCTTCATAGCTGTTGACCCAGGAGGAGCTTAACTCGTCTTGTGGTTTGTGGTTTCCAATCCACATCATCACTGCAGGGTTTTATAGGATTCAGATGTCGTTTACTTTTATATTTATTGCTCACAAGCCCCTTTAGGATAGGGGATGTTCTTTTGTGTCTAGCTGGAGGGAATAGTAGCAATCATTGTAGCGAAACAACCACTGCTCGCTCCGTAAGTAAGCTTAAACATTAAAAGAAGTCATGAGATAAGAATGAGAGTAGGAAACAGCATTATACTGATCAAAATATGCTCTGAAGTGGTTGTAATATGGATTGTTGCGAATAATAATAATAATAATAATAATAATAATAATAATAATAATAATAATAATAAGTGAGCCTCAGTGGCTTAGGTGGCAGCGGACCGGCGTCTCACCGCTGGATTCCGTGGTTGAAATTGCGGTCACTTCACGTGAAATTTTCGGTGATCAACGTGGAGGCGGGACAGGATTTTCTCCGGGTACTCCGTTTTTCCCTGTCACCTTTCATTCCAGCAACACTCTCAAATATTTCATTTCATCTGTCATTCATTAATCATTGCCCCAGGAGAGAGCGACAGGCTTCGGCAGCCGGCACGATTCCCATCCTTGCCGCTAGATGGGGCTTCTTTCATTCCATTCCTGATCCGGTCGAATGACTGGAAACAGGCTGTGGAATTTCATATATTCTTCATTTCAATAATATGTGAACTCGCGTCCTCATCCCGAGGTGGTGCAGCTCTCCTCGGCACACCCATATTGGAGGAGAGCTGTACGTACAATTTTAACCATATAACAATCCTCCTACAATTATTAAATATGTAGTAGTACCGGGAATCGAACCGGGTGTCCGAGGATAGTAGCTAATAGTGTTAACCGTTAGGCAGATATAAACTTAATAATAATAGCATTAATAATGTTAATCTCGATAATAAAAGTAATCAGCATATTGCTATTGAATGGCTGTAATTTTGATTATTGTGAATAATAATAACATACATACATACATTATCATTATAGACTGTTATGCCTTTCAGCGTTCAGTCTGCAAGCCTTTGAGAATTTACTAAACGTCGCCACAATCCTCGATTTGCAACTATTGTTGTGGCTTCATTTAGTTCTATACCTCTTATCTTTAAATCGTTAGAAACAGAGTCTAACCATCGTCGTCTTGGTCTCCCTCTACTTCTCTTACCCTCCATAACAGAGTCCATTATTCTCCTAGGTAACCTATCCTCCTCCATTCGCCTCACATGACCCCACCACCGAAGCCGGTTTATGCGTACAGCTTCATCCATCGAGTTCATTCCTAAATTAGCCTTTATATCCTCATTCCGAGTTCCCTCCTGCCATTGTTCCCACCTGTTTGTACCAGCAATCATTCTTGCTACTTTCATGTCTGTTACTTCTAACTTATGAATAAGATATCCTGAGTCCACCCAGCTTTCGCTCCCATAAAGCAAAGTTGGTCTGAAAACGGACCGATGTAAAGATAGTTTCGTCTGGGAGCTCACTTCCTTCTTACAGAATACTGCTGATCGCAACAGCGAGCTCACTGCATTAGCTTTACTACACCTTGATTCAATCTCACTTACTATATTACCAACCTGGGAGAACACACAACCTAAATACTTGAAATTATCGACCTGTTCTAGCTTTGTATCACCAATCTGACATTCAATTCTGTTGGATTTCTTACCTACTGACATCAATTTAGTCTTAGAGAGGCTAATTTTCATACCATACTCATTGCACCTATTTTCAAGTTCCAAGATGTTAGACTGCAGGCTTTCGGCACAGTCTGCCATTAAGACCAAGTCGTCAGCATAGACCAGGCTGCTTACTACATTTCCACCTAACTGAATCCCTCCCTGCCATTTTATACCTTTCAGCATATTATCCATGTAAACTACAAACAGCAAAGGTGAAAGATTACAGCCTTGTCTAACTCCTGTAAGTACCCTGAACCAAGAACTCATTCTACCATCAATTCTCACTGAAGCCCAATTGTCAACATAAATGCCTTTGATTGATTTTAATAATCTACCTTTAATTCCATAGTCCCCCAGTATAGCGAACATCTTTTCCCTCGGTAACCTGTCATATGCTTTCTCTAGATCTACGAAACATAAACACAACTGCCTATTCCTCTCGTAGCATTTTTCAATTATCTGGCGCATACTGAAAATCTGATCCTGACAGCCTCTCTGTGGTCTGAAACCACACTGGTTTTCATCCAACTTCCTCTCAACGACTGATCGTACCCTCCCTTCCAAGATGTCAGTGAATACTTTGCCTGGTATACTAATCAATGAGATACCTCGATAGTTGTTGCAATCCTTCCTGTTCCCTTGCTTATAGATAGGTGCAATTACTGCTTTTGTCCAATCTGAAGGTACCTTACCAACACTCCACGCTAATTTGACTACTCTATGAAGCCATTTCATCCCTGCCTTCCCACTATACTTCACCATTTCAGGTCTAATTTCATCTATTCCTGCTGCCTTATGACAATGGAGTTTATTTACTATCCTTTCCACTTCCTCAAGCATAATTTCACCAACATCATTTTCCTCCTCCCCATGAGCTTGACTGTTTGCAACACCACCATGATGATTTCCTTTTACATTGAGAAGATGTTCAAAATATTCCCTCCACCTCTCCAGTGATTCCCTGGGATCTGTTATGAGTTCACCTGAATTACTCAAAACACTGTTCATTTCCTTTTTCCCTCCCTTCCTAAAATTCTTTATTACTGTCCAGAAAGGTCTCCCTGCTGCTTGACCTAGCCTTTCCAGGTTATTACCAAAATCTTCCCATGACTTCTTTTTGGATTCAACAACTATTTGTTTCGCTCTGTTTCTTTCATCTACGTACAAATCCCTGTCTGCCTCGGCCCTTGTTTGGAGCCATTTCTGATAAGCCTTCTTTTTACGTTTACAGGCTGCTCTCACTTCATCATTCCACCAAGATGTTCGCCTTTTGCCATCTTTACACACAGTTGTTCCTAGGCATTCCCTTGCTATTTCTACTACAGCATCCCTGTATGCCACCCATTCACTTTCTATATCCTGAACCTGCTTACTGTCTACTGTTCGAAACTTCTCGCTAATCATATCCATGTACTTCTGTCTAATTTCCTCGTCCTGGAGATTTTCTACCCTTATTCGTCTGCAGACAGATTTCACTTTCTCTACCCTAGGCCTAGAGATACTTAGTTCACTACAGATCAGATAATGGTCTGTATCATCGAAAAATCCCCGAAAAACTCGTACATTCCTAACAGATTTCCTGAATTCAAAGTCTGTTAAGATATAGTCTATTATGGATCTGGTACCCCTAGCCTCCCATGTGTAGCGGTGAATAGCCTTATGCTTGAAGAATGTATTCGTAACAGCTAAACCCATACTAGCACAGAAGTCCAGCAAACGCTTCCCATTCCCATTAGCTTCCATATCTTCCCCACATTTACCAATCACCCTTTCGTATCCTTCAGTTCTATTCCCAACTCTCACATTGAAATCGCCCATTAGCACTATTCTATCCTTGCTGTTGACCCTGACCACGATGTCACTCAATGCTTCATAAAACTTGTCAACTTCATCCTCATCTGCACCCTCACATGGTGAATACACGGACACAATTCTTGTCCTAATTCCTCCCACTGACAAATCTACCCACATCATTCGCTCACTTACGTGCCTGACAGAAACTATGTTGCGTGCAATGGTATTCCTGATAAAGAGCCCTACCCCAGACTCTGCCCTTCCCTTTCTAACACCCGTCAAGTACACTTTATAATCTCCTATCTCTTCCTCCTTATCTCCCCTTACCCGAATATCACTTACTCCTAGCACATCCAGATGCATCCTCTTTGCTGACTCAGCAAGTTCTACCTTCTTTCTTCCATAAGCCCCATTAATGTTGATAGCTCCCCATCGAATTCCATTTCGTTCGCCAAGTTGTTTCCAAGGAGTCCCTCGCCTGTCAAATGGGAGTGGGACTCCATTACTCCCATAGGTCCGAGGCTTGCTTAAAGTGTTCTGAGCTCGGTAAATTCATGAAGCAGGATGCTGCCCTACTTGCACATAGTCCAAGTGAGGATCTCTCCTCTAACGGGTTATGGACCACCGGTGAATTGTGTAGTCCTAGCCGCCTGAGCACAAGGAGGGCCACGACTCAGAATATGTCCGAGATGCCCACTCCCATTCCATAGCAACTGGTATCCCGACTCTCAGGACCACTTACTAGGCCACTCAGCCGTTGCCCATGGTTCACGAACTAGGACGTGACTACCGTAACCCAAAAACATGAACCACAATAAATAATAATAATAACAATAATAATAATAATAATAATAATAATAATAATAATAATAATAATAATAATAATAATAATAATAATAATAATAATAATAATAATAATAATCCAATAATGAAAGGAGCGCTTGTTTGTGTAGATTTTAAGAGCAAACAAATTTCTGGAATAGGTTTTCCTTTTTTTACTTTTTTTTCGAAAATGGTGAATACTTTCCTCCACATAGGATTGCTGTAAGGATGACCAAATTCCCATGATGTGCAGACTGCAATCAATTGGGGAAAAGGTCAGGAAGAAAAATTAGTAAGGAACGCTTTTTTCCTTATTTCCTCCCTTACAGAATTTAGATATTGCGGCTTCTTCTATGACTGTCACTTAGATTATTATTATTATTATTATTATTATTATTATTATTATTATTATTATTATTATTATTATTATTATTATTATTGTTCCGGGGTATCTGTGGAACAGCAGATGTGAAAGAAGGTACGGGCTGGAATGGGTCTAACTACAAGTCCGAAAGATGAATTAAAATTTAAATAAAGGTTATATTTTCAATAGACAACAAGATTTAACAAATTTCCACTAGGTGAAATAACAATGAAAATTCAGGTACAATAATAATTTTACAAGAGAAAACACAAGTTAAGGGGTCTTTACAAATCCTGGGCTTCGAGCCCCATTTTCACCATCCTTGAGCTCTCAGCTCACAACCACGAATTACCAAAAGGCAGAAAACCCCTAATTACATGGAGCACTTGCTCCCACCTAGTAATGTCAGGCCTCCTAGAGGCACCTTTCAACATACCATAAAGAGCTGACCCGCTCTCAATCTTTCAAGTCTATAAGGGCAATACCAGACTATTACACTTAACTGCCATCAAGGCACAACTTATAATGGAACAGGGGTATCTCGTACCCAATCTACTGGGCCTTCGCAGGAAGGAAAACAAAACGGGTTAACTTAATGGCCCAAAATACAAAGCTGAATGGAGGCGAGTACTTGCACTCCTACATGAAAGCTTATTAAAACCTAAGTGGTGCTAGGCCGATTCAACAGGGGCTATTCCCACACTAGGGAGGTGACTCGTATAAGAAAATTTTTATACATTAGGAAAGAGAATAAAATCGGTTATAAAAACGTAGTCACCTCACATCAAAATGCAGGGGAGCTCTAGAGGGTAAAGCACTCTCTATCCCCGATTGACAGTTAAAGTAACGTGCAAATTTTACATCGAAATGGTATAGGTTACATCAAAGACGGTTTCGTACCTTCCCCGAGGATTAAACTGCTGAGCTAGCAAGAAAATAAAGATGTTGAACGGCCATTACCTTTTTGAAGGGCTGCTGACTGATGAAAGAGGCGCTTCCCGCCTCCTGCTATTCTTCCATACACTAAGCTAGATGTTGTACGAGTGGCGAAGAGCCATGAAAATCAGCAGTTTTTATACTCTCGGGGAAGATTCGAGACCTTTCATGAATGATTAAGACACATCCACAGTCCTTTATTGGGTAGCTTTCAGTTAGACATCGACATTGGTAAAGAAAGACGCCATTGGCTGAAAATTAATTACAGAAATTTACGAATGGCTAATTTCAAAACTGGCTGAAAGAAACATTAATATTGCCAACCTACAAATGAAAGAACGAAATTTAGTTATAGGAAAACTTATGAGTATAAAATATCTTCAAGAAAAGGTCCATCACTTCGCACCAGGGTGCATGATCATAGTTTTTTGGTAGAGACATCTGTGAGAGAATATCCACACTTCTTGATAATTAGTAAACAAAAACAATTCGAAATTAACTCTGTGACATCTTCTGATAAACGGTTGAATTAATTCAATTTCAAAGTTCAGAGTTTCAGCTATAGAGGAGTACTTTAAGGCGGAAAATTCAAATGTGCGGTGTATAGGTGTACCAACCGGTACAATTATTATTATTATTATTATTATTATTATTATTATTATTATTATTATTATTAATGTGTTATATGCTAGATGGGTAAATATACTGCAACGGGTTCCTCGCCCTTAAGAAATTTTAAATGCAAATACGCTGCACTGGGTTTCGATCCCTCATACTTGAGCAAAGTTGGCGAGTACAGTATTTCAATAAACTTCGCTACACAGCCAGTTTCGTTCAATGAGAGTCGCGCGTCTTTCCATACGTGGTCCATGTGCTACATTCTGTTGCGTATTGAATCGCCAAAACTGTTGATGTTGCCTTATTCTAGACAACGGGGAAGCAGAAGTTGGTTCACAGCTAATCACCCTTGAACAATATGTTCCTAGATTCACACCTTTCTTCTATGTGGTATTTTTGAAATAAAAGTCACATCCCTGTTCTTCGAATTCTACGTAAACCTGCAGCTCATGCGGTATTAATCACGATATCACAGTCTCGTAAAATTAAAAGCTTGATTTTTAATAACGTCCTTGTTTCCATTTCTACAGAACACGACTCGCACTGCTAAACACTTCGGTCTTCTCAAGCGGTTTTCGATGTAATAATGGAAATTTCGTATTCACGAGATATTCAGTACTTCATTTATTCTTCACCGGCTTCAAATTTGTACATTTTTTGTCCTTTTTGCCTAGTCCAAAAATTTAGTTGCTAGTAATGAACATTTTTTCAGTATGGCTCCTTGGTTGAATAGTCATTGTAGTGACCATTCGTTCATGAGATCCTAGTTCAATTCCAAGACCGCTTAGGGAATTTTAACTCTCATGGTTAATTTCTCTGGCTCGGGGACAGATGTTTGTATTATACTTATGAGTTTGTCTGCATAAATCGCACCACATTACCACCCACCTCACAAAAACTCAATGGTGAATACTTCCCTCTCCTTAGGATTGCTGTCAGAGGGGCCAAATTCTCACGATGTTCAGACCGCAGTTAACTGGGGAAAATGTCAGGAACAGAACTTAGTAAGGAAGGCATTCTCCCTTGTTTCTTTCCTTACAAAATTTAAGTATTGCGGCTTCGTCTATAGCTGTTTCTTCGATAATCATTTCTTCGTGGACACTGTTGCTCATTTCATTTCTCATCGCTCATCATAAAATTATGATTTGATTCTGGAGATATATTTTATACATGCATACTTCTCTAATTAAGACTCTCAAGTCATCGTGGTACTTTACGGTAATAGCTAGAACTACTATTATTTTCCTTAAAGGGTAGAGTGGCCGACAACAATATTATCACAGTCTTGTAAATAATGAAGCAGACTGTCAGGTTCTTCGTTTACTATTCTATCGAGTGATGTAGTGAACTAACTAACTAGGTTCCCATTTTCCGGCATAATTTAGTGAACCATAACAAAATGTTAGATCCCGATTTTGCCTTTGCAGGAACAAAAAAGTTTTAACTGAGATTTTGCAATATTTAAAGCATTGCTTGTTTCACTGTTTTATATCCCTTTGTCCTAAAAGTTTGGCCGTACCTTACTCTTAAACCATCACATATCTAAATGCTTCATTAATAAGTACAAGGAAAATACAAACGGAGGATACATGGTCGAATAAGACCGAAAGCCAAACTATATAATTTCATATTTAAAATTTAAAATAGGTTTAGAACTACAGGACATTATTTATCACCCTATTGATACTAATAACCGTGTTCTAGTAAATGGGATATTTAAATAGCTGATAGTAAGGCTGTATTAAGGGTGTAATGATGTCCACAATTAGTGATAAAGTAATCGGTTATTAAATTTTTATAGGGAAGGTATAACACAATCAAGCAATGTTATATAGGAACTTGGATTTTCAGCTTCTAACGGGTGGTTGTTTACAGATTCAAAGCGTGTTCTGAAATACTTCCTATACCCGATTCATGATTTTATTTCACTTCAACAGACCAAGGCTAAATCCACCAAACATTCACTCTAACTATGTACATTCTGTTCGAATATACTTTTCAAGCAATTTTTAAAATATTGTGTAATTCAGTTTCGCTCTGCAACATCTGTGAGTGAGTATTCACGCTTGAAGGCTCCATATATTTCTATCCAAAAATATTTCATTCACTTTCTCTGTATGTGTGCATACTGTGCGCATTTGAATCCGAAGTTGCTCTTTGAAACAGCAAAACACTGTTCCATTAAAAATGAATAGAATCCATTTCAATTCAACTGCCTGTTATATTAATTTGTTTCACATCCTGAAAGAGGAATAAACTGGAAAATTGCATCGACAATTCAAAAGACGAGATGAGATCGACATTTATCGTTAAAGATTAGTGCTCATAATAATAATAATAATAATAATAATAATAATAATAATAATAATAATAATAATAATAATAATAATAATAATAATAATAATAATAATAATAATAATAATAATAATAATAATAATAAAAATAATAATAATAATAATAATAATAATCCCTTTCAGTGTTCAGTCTGCAAGTCTCTGTGAATGGACTAAGTGCCTAAACAATGTTTTGTTTACAACCAGCACTGAGGATTTAAAATACGCTACAACAATACTTACCTTGAAATTGAAGACTAAATAAAATATAACAATCATCGGTTTGTTTTCCTTCTACATACTTCCTTTACACTTCATACCAGCGTTCATTATTCTCCTAAATTGCCTATCCTCCTCCAGTCACATTACATGGTCCCATGGCCGAAGCCTGTTCGTAGATGCATCTTTACCCATTGCGTTCGTTCTTAACTTAGCCCCTATCTCCTCATTGATGACGGACCCCTACCACTGTTTTCACCTGTTTAGGCCACCAATCATACTCTCTAATTTCATCCTTGTTAGTTTTAGCTTATTAAACGACATTCTGCTATAATATTAAACGCAGAATATTCATATTTTGCTTCTTACATAAAGTAGAAGAGTTAATATGTTGTAGCATTTACTGAAGAACCGGTTTCTTTAAAAGTCCACTACTAAAGTACTTGAACTTATTTATTATACAGCGCACTCGAATAGTCTCTTATCTTTGAAGCTCAGGGATTCTGTAAGGAATCCCTAAGCATTGACTTTGAATGCGAAGAAATTAACAGTACGTTTAAAAGCCTTTTTCCAGGTTAAATATCCGTATTTCAGGAATGACAATTGAATGAATCCCTGACGATATGAAAAGATTAACTTATCAACAAGTAAATAATTTAAACAACCGAAATATTGTTAATTACGGATACAGAAACACTAATTTTTACAGTATTTAACATATTTTCAGTTTTGACAGGAATCAACCGAGATGGTTGAATTTCATTTCTGTGCAGTACCCTCAAGAAACTGATGGCATCGTCGTCTCAACATTTCAATAGGTGGATGTTAATCGAGTGAATTCGTTCGAATGCTAATAGAATTAACAGTAGCTCAAGAAGTAGGATAACGTTAGGGTATATTTCTTCGAAAATCTATAGAAGATTAAACGATTATATTAATCTAAACCTCCCAATAATAATAATAATAATAATAATAATAATAATAATAATAATAATAATAATAATAATAATAGTTCCGCGGTATCCGTTTTTCATAGAGGGATAAGAAACGTCCGGATTGAATGGCTGGACAAGGAATTAACTAAAGCAGAACTTAACACAACAAATTATAAATTTCTTTTCTTTTTTCTAGTTTAAAATTGAGAGGTAGAAAATCTCAACGAATAGCAAGCAAATATAACAGGTTATTAATGAGATTGTCAGCTCTAACAATAACGGCGACTTAGAAATCCGAAAATTAGGTACAAAAATTTGTGACAATTATTACCAGGCAGATATTTTCCATAGAAAAAAAGCACTGTTACTCTTGATAGGTACATTATTTCACAAGAGCACTATTTTCTCCAATAACTTACACTGCATAGGTGTCTGCGCTCCAAATATACCATAGTCTCAGTTTCTTATGGCGCAATAAAATTCCACCTGACAACCTATCGGTTGGCCTCACTTTAAAGTATTCATAAATAGTTACCCCGATGTGGACTTATCTCTTGCTCAACAGTTACACTAGTCACTGTTCACAAAGGGAGCTAACACAAGAAAAACTCTACACTAAGAAATAAATAAACAGGGGCATATTTGCCCATACTACGTGGCATAATGGTAAAAAACAGGTTGCACTTAACCGGCCATAAACAAAAGGAAGGAGGCAAAACACCAGCACTCCCTATAGAAATATTGTTAAAAATTTAAGTGGACTTACGGGCCGAATATACAGAGGTTAATCATATACTACAACCGGGTGACTAAAGGAAAAATATTATTGGTATTACTTTAAAAGAAGTAGAGGTTGAAAGCTTTAGTCACCCAGTGTAAGATTGAATGGGAAACGACAGAGGGTCATCATTCTTTGTCTCCTTACATTACATATTTCCCAGTAGGGAATAGAACCAGAGTCCTCAGACTCATCGAAAACTACATTTAAACCACCAGTTTACAAAATTACATTAAAAGAAAAGAGGTTGAAACCTTCCCCTCACACTACCCGCAGGAGCTATCACATGTCTAGGTAAATTCTGCCATTATCTTGTGCCGCTGGATCTTCCTCACGCAGGCCTCACCCCTGCCTCCCTTAGGTCAAGTCGCACTCCAAGCACTGGAGCACTTCAGACAAGACGGCCCTAAAGTGCCCTGCTCTTATAATACCTTAAGGGAAAGTTTCCAGAACTCTTTACTGATAGGCTCGATTCCTGTATACAACCACGGTTTTTATTGGCTAGGGAACATATCTCCAAGTATATGATAGGTTGATTAAAATCGAGGAGGAACCAGCAGAAGTGTTGACAACTTTGGTATAAAAACCAAACCAAACCCCATGGCACTACAGCCCTTGAAGGGCCTTAGTCTACCAAGCGACCGCTGCTCAGCTCGAAGGCCTGCAGATTACGAGGTGTCGTGTGGTCGGCACGACGAATCCTCTCGGCCGTTATTCTTGGTTTTCTAGACCGGGGCCGCTATCTCACCGTCAGATAGCTCCTCAATTCTAATCACGTAGGCTGAGTGAACCTCGAACCAGCCCTCAGGTCCAGTTAAAAATCCCTGACCTGGCCGGGAATCGAACCCGGGGCCTCCGGGTAAGAGGCAGACACGCTACCCCCACACCACGGGGCCGGCGACAACTTTGGTATATTAACCAAAATAAATCCACAGTAAAAGATTTACCAATAACAACAATGAAATTACCTAAGCTCTAAGTTAGTTTTTAGACCATAAGAATGCACTAATAAATCGATGGTAGATCCATCTAGCGGATGAAGATGAAATTTCTGAGGAGTTTGCAAGTTCAAGTCAGTTGTCATAGATGGCCCTAGAAAAGGCGCTCCATTTAAGCAGTCAGGAAAGGGGCACCCCTGATATAACAATAATAATAATAATAATAATAATAATAATAATAATAATAATAATAATAATAATAATAATAATAATAATAATAATAATAATACCGAGTGAGTGCCTGCGCTGTTTTGGTCACGTAGCTGGCAGCTTGTATTCGAGAAACTGTGTGCTCGAACCCCACTGTCGGCTGCTCTGAAGATGGATTTTAGTTTTTTTTTTCCCATTTTCGCATGAGGCAAATGACGGGGCTGTACCTCCACGTCCACGGACGCTTTCTTGCCACTTCAAGACTTTTCCTATCCTATCGTCACCATAAGACCTATCTGTGTCGGTGCGACGTAAAGAAAAATTGTATTATTATTATTATTATTATTATTATTATTATTATTATTATTATTATTATTATTATTATTATTAATTTAATAATTTAATAATAATAATAATAATAATAATAATAATAATAATAATAATAATAATAATAATCGTACACCTCAGTTGCTGTCTGTTTATCAATTTCGACTTCCCGTTTTACTGTAGCAGTTTTCAAGGAACTCGTCTTCTGCTTGAGTTTTAATTAGTTTTCCCAGGTAAACACCAATGCATCACTAGAGATATATTAAGGTACATCGTAGGGCATGGAGTAACGAATGGACTTCCTTCTGCTTCAGAAATCCGACTACTTCTACCACGGATTTAACCCACAGTTTTAGGATCCAAAGGGAGCTTAACAAAGTAATAATTTCGCTAAAAGAATATAATCTCGAAAACAAAATATTTTAGTCACTTAGGCCTAGTCACCTTGGAAGATTGGTTACTATAAATACGCATGGCCACAACTAGTTCTCTTAAAGAAAACATATTCTCCGAGTATTCAAGAAAGGACATCCGTGCCTCACCATCGGTTTCTGGCAGTACGAAAAGTTGTAACAGGCTCCGTGATCATCCTTTCAGATTGAAACACACTGTGCAAAGAACTGGCACATTCAGTATTGGATTGTGTAGTTGAATTTGTGATATGAAGCCCAACTGCTGCCTCTCGATCGAGTTCCATGAATGTTCAACAGGGTTACAATCAGTGAGCGTACTGTCCTTGTGTTCCCTTGTTCCAAGTGTTCATCTAAGTTATCTCACCATTGTGCACTAAGCTTATATACGTCACTAGGATACTTCACTGAGATATTTGGGAAGCTGAAATTTAGAAATTATTGTTAATTTGTAGTATTACGTTTGCTGTTGTGTTGTTGTCTGTCGTTGTCAGTCCATAGAAGTAGTTCAATCAAGTTCTCATTACCACCCTATTTCTGCTATACCCCTGTGGGTGAGAGCAGTAGAATATATCCTTGGTATTCCTGTCTATTGTGAAAGGAGAATGAAGGAGGACAACTAGGGCTCTCATTTTGGGAGCTAGGTTTGGGGCGACTGGAACCACTAGCTAAGTCTGGCATTGCTTCCACTTACTTGTTCAAGTTCTTCACAATATAACATATCCTATCCAACCTTCATTGGCAAATTCTTGTTTTTTAGGAAGCTATTACATTGTGAGACCTAGGGAATGTTTCACATTCACGCCCTACGTGGCCTTCATTTTTATTGCGAAAAAATGAAATGGCGTATGGCTTCTAGTGCCGGGAGTGTCCGAGGACATGTTCGGCTCGCCAGTTGCAGCTCTTTTGATTTGACGCCTGTAGGCGACCTGTCGTGATGAGGATGAAATGATGATGAATACGACACATACACCCAGCCCCAGTGCCAGGGAAATTAACCAATGATGGTTAAAATTCCCGACCCTGCCGGGAATCGAACCCGAGACGCCTGTGACCAAAGGCCAGCACGCTAACCATTTAGCCATGGAGCCTTTATTGTGAAGCTTTCACTCTTCGCAGTGTCAGACCTCTTTAATTTTCCTTCATTAGTATTACGAAAGATGTTTGCTAAATTGTACATCCTCCTCAAATTAATCACCTTCGCCAATATTTGAACCGTGCTTTTCGTTCACAAGTAAGGTTTTATTCTCTTATTGAGATATTTTCAATCGTACGTAAGTAAAATATGGTCAAATGAAGTGATGCGTGAAATAAAAGTATAAGATATGAAATATTACAATTCGGTAACCAAAAGATAATTGGTGGTTGTGGAAGTCGGGAATATTTAAAAAATATACTTGTTCAAGAAATAAAAATTATCCTAATAAAAATCTGCTCTCCCAAATTGTGAGTATACAGCAAGTACTGAAAATTTGAGGCGAGTGGTACTGTGTAGAATTGAAACATGACCACATCCGTCGCAGAAAGAGTGATAATAGGCCTCTTTAAGATGTATCACTCGAGTAAGGTAGATAAGTAGCTACACACGTCGTGTATACTGAACCAAGGTAAGGAGAAAGAGTGATCAGGTAAGCTGTTTCATCAAAAGAAAACATACATTGATAATGACATACCTACATAAAGACCTCCATTGTCTTTGAGGAAAGATAGTGAATAACAACAGGGAGAAACTAGTGTGTGACTACAAAAAGCAGATTAGAATAGAACAGTACTGACCGAGATCATTATTTCCCTAGATAACCTCCCCTCCTCCATTCATCACACGTAACTCCTTAACGATAAGCTTGTTCACACGCACAGCTTTATCTGCCGAGTATTTCCTAACTCATGCTTTAATATCCTCATTGTAGGATCCTTTCTACCACCGTACCCGCTTATTTGTAACGACAGTCATTCTCCCTACTTCCATGTCTATTAGCTCCAGTTTATAAATAACATATAAAGAGTCTACCCAGTTTTCATTTTCGTACAGCACTCCCGGAGAACAATGTAAGGCTAAGTTATATCGGTACCTCACGTCTTTGTTGGAATCTTGCTGAAATACACTGACTGACAGAGCAAATGCAACACCAAGGAGGAGTGGTTCGAAAGGGATGAAAGTTGGGGAAAAAACAGAGTCGGCACGGAAGAATAATTGATGTTTATTTCAAACCGATATGCAGGTTACACAATGCGCACGGCATCGACTCAGTAGGATGTAGGACCACCGCGAGCGGCGATGCACGCAGAAACGCGTCGAGGTACAGAGTCAATAAGAGGGCGGATGGTGTCCTGAAGGATGGTTCTCCATTCTCTGTCAACCATTTGCTACAGTTGGTCGTCCGTACGAGGCTGGGGCAGAGTTTGCAAACGGCGTCCAATGAGATCCCACACGTGTTCGATTGGTGAGAGATCCGGAGAGTACGCTGGCCACGGAAGCATCTGTACACCTCGTAGAGCCTGTTGGGAGATGCGAGCAGTGTGTGGGCGGGCATTATCCTGCTGAAACAGAGCATTGGGCAGCCCCTGAAGGTACGGGAGTGCCACCGGCCGCATCACATGCTGCACGTAGCGGTGGGCATTTAACGTGCCTTGAATACGCACTAGAGGTGACGTGGAATCATACGCAATAGCGCCCCAAACCATGATGCCGCGTTGTCTAGTGGTAGGGCGCTCCACAGTTACTGCCGGGTTTGACCTTTCTCCACGCCGACGCCACACTATCACTGACAGAACAGAAGCGTGACTCATCGGAGAACACGACGTTCCGCCATTCCCTCATCCAAGTCGCTCTAGCCCGGCACCATGCCAGGCGTGCACGTCTATGCTGTGGAGTCAATGGTAGTCTTCTGAGCGGACGCCGGGAGTGCAGGCCTCATTCAACCAATCGACGGGAAATTGTTCTGGTCGATATTGGAACAGCCAGGGTGTCTTGCACATGCTGAAGAATGGCGGTTGACGTGGTGTGCGGGGCTGCCACCGCTTGGCGGCGGATGCGCCGGTCCTCGCGTGCTGACGTCACTCGGGCTGCGCCTGGACCCCTCGCACGTGCCACATGTCCCTGCGCCAACCATCTTCGCCACAGGCGCTGCACCGTGGACACATCCCTATGGGTATCGGCTGCGATTTGACGAAGCGACCAACCTGCCCTTCTCAGCCCGATCACCATACCCCTCGAAAAGTCGTCTGTCTTCTGGAAATGCCTCCGTTGACGGCGGCCTGGCATTCTTAGCTATACACGTGTCCTGTGGCAAACGACAACATGTTCTACAATGACTGTCGGCTGAGAAATCACGGTACGAAGTGGGCCATTCGCCAACGCCGTGTCCCATTATCGTTCGCTACGTGCGCAGCATAGCGGCGCATTTCACATCATGAGCATACCTCAGTGACGTCAGTCTACCCTGCAATTGGCATAAAGTTCTGACCACCGGGCGAGTTGGCCGTGCGCGTAGAGGCGCGCGGCTGTGAGCTTGCATCCGGGAGATAGTAGGTTCGAATCCCACTATCGGCAGCCCTGAAAATGGTTTTCCGTGGTTTCCCATTTTCACACCAGGCAAATGCTGGGGCTGTACCTTAATTAAGGCCACGGCCGCTTCCTTCCAACTCCTAGGCCTTTCCTATCCCACCGTCGCCATAAGACCTATCTGTGTCGGTGCGACGTAAAGCCCCTAGCAAAAAAAAAAAAAAAGTTCTGACCACTCCTTCTTGGTGTTGCATTTGCTCTGTCAGTCAGTGTATTTTCCAACACTTTCGATTTCCTATACTTTAGACTAAATCTTCCTCAGAACATTATAATATTATACTTACGTGGAGATAAGGCAAGATTAGTTAAATTTTCTGGCCATCCTTGCATGACTGTAACAATTTTCTATGGGTTTACCTCGAAATTACCGACTTGACCAGACCATTAATGAAGCTGGTTATACATTGTGTTGAGGCTAGGAGAGTGAATATGATCTCATTCCTTCTTATTATTATTCTAAATCAATCATTGATTTTCCCACACCTCCGTGGGGTCGCGAGTCCGAACCGTCTCACGCACGTGAATTTGCCTTGATTTCGACCGAATCTCCTTCCTGATGCCAACCCTATTTGGAGGAATGTTTCAATGGTGGTTCGTAGTGCGGTGTGTTGTGTACTGGCATGTACTTGCACAAATACTAAAACCCAATCCCTGAGTCGAGAAATTAATCCCCAAACTAAACCTAGGACCATCTGAACCGAAGGGCTCGACGCTGACCATCACCTCACTACCTTCCATTTATCGCAAGTCACAATATGACAGCTAATGAAAGATCGAAAACTGACGTGAGCTACCATTAAATCTTCACAATAAAATGCAGAACTGACATAATATCAAAACTAACATAATACTGAAACTAGAGAGCAAACGAGCTTTTATAGTTATCCTACATGATTTGATACCGTGGCCATAGTCACGGGGTCTCCAGGTTAATGTGGAATCTGATCCACAAGAGCGTGAAATCTTGTTTCAAAATAATTATTAACGGAGCAAAAATAATTATAAGATATAATATGAGAAATATAAAGTGATTTTTTAGCGAAACCTGTTGCGATATCTTTTGCTAAAAGAAATCGAAGCAGTCCAAGTAGTTCTGTCAATATTATTAAGTGATTCCATTAGAAACCCAAACACCTTCCAATACGAAACATACATTTTTACTTTTATTTTTATTTCGTTTATAGCGATATCCAGGCGGAGCTCTTACTAGGTGAGCCCTTTTAGCATTCATACCCTCGCTATAGCAGAGAATATAATGTATTCATACTTTGCCAGCACCGCCCAGTTCAAACAGGTACGCCTGCTAGTTTTATGTATCGGAGGGTGTTGCATCTTTAGGTGCATTTGGTGTGCATTTTCTATGTCTTTTAAGTGTCGGTAGGCTGAAGTACTGGTGAAGAATTGACCTAAGAATTGAGTTTCATGTGGTTATTCAGTGATGATTTGTTAACAGTGATAGCTTGCAGTTCTGCTAGCTGGGAAAAACACACAAAGCGATGCATTTTGTTACGCGCAATAAACTAAGTAGTCCAACAATACACATCTACGTAGAGCAAATGTAACATTTTGTCTGTCCGTTGGTTATTGTAAAATAAATAATCTTCTTATAAGAGTTTTGCGTCATTCACTGACTATTGGATAAATATAAAAATTAGTGCATGCTGTTTGCTTGCTTGTTTGTTTGTTACATCGGCATGGAATGTGTCTTTATGCTCCTGTTAATCCAAATGAATGGAGTGGCCGCACGTGTTAACGCGGTACGGCTATGTCGCCAAGATTTGTATTCGGGAGACGAGTGGGTTCGAACCCCTCCGTTGGCTGTCCTGAGAATGTTTTTTCTGTGGTTTCCCATCTTCACTTCCAAGCAAACGCTGAGACAGTTATTATTCATAGGCCACAGCCGATTCCTTCCGACCGGGCGAGTTGGCCGTGCGCGTAGAGGCTCGCGGCTGTGAGCTTGCATCCGGGAGATCGTGGGTTCGAGCCCCACTGTCGGCAGCCCTGAAAATGGTTTTCCGTGGTTTTCCATTTTCACACCAGGCAAATGCTGGGGCTGTACCTTAATTAAGGCCACGGCCGCTTCCTTCCAACTCCTAGGCCTTTCATCCATCGTCGCCATAAGACCTATCTTTGTCGGTGTGACGTAAAGCAAGTAGTAGTAGATTCCTTCCAACTCCTTATCCAATTTCATTCATCACCTTCACGTCAACTTCAGTAGCTCCTCTACTCACGATATAGGGGCCGATGACCTTTGATGTTAGGCCCCTTGAAACATCAAACAACAACAACTACTCACGATGGTGTCAGGAAGGACATCCGGCATAAAAATGATGCCTTGAAAATTTCACTTCATCTCATGCACGATCTGGTATCAATATGCGGGAAAAAGGGGGAAAATAATCATGTTGAACAGGTTCCATTTCGTTTCGTTTCATTGATCAAAACAACACATTCGATTTTAAGCAAGTTGAAGAAATTCATGATATACAAGTTTGCCAAATGTAGCTTATTTCAATGAATTCAACTTGAAAATAAAATACCTTAGGGTCCAATGTGCGCAGAAGCCTATGTATTAAAGCACTGGAACGGATTGTTTTTGAAATGCGGTGCTCACTGCTGCATGTCAACATAGTGCCGCACGATAGTTCTGTGCACCATTCTCGCTGATACGATGGTCAATGTTGACTGCTCGCCTTTACTTCTCGAAGCTTGTTCTGCCACTGGCAAGATTAGGAAGGTAATATATCCAGAAGCCGTCCAAAAATTACTATTAAAATTTATAAATCACTGTCGATGCGCTGGGTATTTAAGCTCGTATATTATGCATATTGATTTATAGATGTCCGACTCGTTGGCTGAACGGTCAGCGTACTGGCCTTCGGTTCAGAGGGTCCCGGGTTCGATTCCCGACCGGGTCGGGGATTTTAACCTTAATTGGTTAATTCCTACGGCACGGGGGCTGGGTGTATGTGTTGTCTTCATCATCATTTCTTTCTCATCACGACGCGCAGGTCACCTACGGACGTCAAATAGAAAGACCTGCACTGGCGAGCCGAATCCGTCCTGGGATATCCCGGCACTAAAAGGCATACGACATTTCATTTTCATTTCATTTATAGATCACCGAGCCCCATAGCTGCAGTCACTTAAATGCGGCAAGTGTCCCGTATTCGGGAGATAGTGGGATCGAACCCCACTGTCGGAAGCCCTGAAGATGGTTTTCCGTGGTTTCCAATTTTCACATCAGGCAAATGCTGGGGCTGTACCTTAGTTATGACCACGGTCACTGCCTTCCCACTCCTAGACCCTTCCTGTCCCAATGTCGCCTGTCCCAATGTCGCCATAAGACCCCATGCGACATAAAGAAACTTGCAAACAGAAAAAAATTATAGATCGTTGTACAACATTTAGATTGAGACAATCTCTGAAAACCGTAAGAAATAATATTGATGACGGCAACTATTTAACTCACTTTTACTTTCCTAAATGCAAGAATTTCGCCATAAAGGATGGGGTCACACAGCCCCTTTAACCCAGTCCATGAGATATTGTAGAGGATTAGATGGTTGTTGGTGGTTTCCCATGTTCACTCCAGGCAATTCTGGTGCTGTACCTTAATTAAGGCGACGGCAACTTCCTTCCCACTCCCAGCCCCTTCCTCTCCCATGGTCACCATAAGACCAGGTTCGTCCACGTCACGGGGATGGGTAACGTTATTGTGCCGAAACGGTAGCGGCTTTCTAGCGACGACCCAGTTCCATGGATTCCATGCAGAGAGTGACTATGAAAATCTCAACAGCAGTGGAGCTAGCGGAAGAGGCAACTCTTCCACTGCAAGGAGTAAAAGTTGAGGAAGCTCCTTGTGCGAAGTGGAGGGATCCACAAAGGCTATGGGACCACCCAAACAGAAGGAGAGCCTTTCTGATTGCTGAAAGGAGACAGCTACAACCCCCACCCCCACTTCCGCGGAAGTTTATTCGCTGAGCCAATGACTTAGACACGTAAAAATCCCTTGTTGCTAGACAGAACTACAGTAAAAGCCGGATTGATTTAATGATGACGACCAAGAACGGAAAAGGAAAATGAACGTCCGGAGTCTTCTCAGATCAGGAGTTTTCACTAACCTGAAGGAATTCCACGAAATCTACAACTTTTCTGTGGCCGCTTTGCAGGAAATCCGATCGAAAGGCGCTGACATCATGGACTCACAAGATTATGCCATCTGCATTGGAGGAGCGAGGAACCAGCTTGATGCGGATTAATTGGTTACTAAAAGACTGAAGCCAGCTGTGTTGGAGTTCATGCCCGCGAACGACAGGTTGTGCTCCTTGAGATTGAAATTCTCCCTGTTTAGTGTGACAGTGTTCAGCGTGCATGCACCGACTGAAGGTGTCGTTGGTGAAGGAAAGGGCGCCTCCTATGCTATGCTTGACTGGGAGTACTCTGCTGTACCGCTTCGTGACGTCAGATCATCCTTAGCGACATGAACACTAAGGTGGGGCGGGGAAGAGTTTTCAGGCTAGCTACTGGGCATGAAAGCACACAGGCAGAGAGCAATTCAAAGACCAGCGCAGTTTAGGTTTCATAACTACCAAAGGATAAAAACTTGACAGGGGAATGAGTAAAATCATCTAAACAGGAGAGGGGAGCGCTATCCATAAAATCCTGAACAGAGGAGACATTACGCTAACGATTCAAAAGTAATACAAAATTCATAGGCAATTCAATTCCAAAGTTCCTGAATTTATGTTAAATTTAATGTATGTTATGTTATAGTTTTTTGTGCCTAAGTTGACAGGTTCGATCCTCGCTAGGTCCGGTTGTATTTGAAGCTGCTCAAATACGTCAGCTCCGTGTTTGTAGGTTTACCTGCATGTAGAATGTTCTGGCAAATCGTCACTTCCCAAAATCGTAAAAGTACTTAGTAGGACTAAAAGGAATTTCATTAATTACGAACGTATTGTGGTTCATGAACCAGTAAATGCTCGTGAATGTTCCCGAATGTTGAAATTATATCTCTTGGGTTGATCTGGATAATTTCAGTGCTTACGTTTATGTCTGCCTATTTTGTCATGTGTCTAGTAAATTGGCAAATGATGTTGTTATATTTCACATTTAGTTCCCATAATGGACCTTAATGTTGACAGAGTTCGCTATCGCAGGAAAGTTAATATTTCGCGTAACAATTACGTGTCAGTTTCAGGTGAAGGTTTGTTGCTAGTTGGTAAGGGCTGTCCTTGGACATTTTAATTTTCTTCGTATAATATATTTGAGGCTTTCCTGATTACATTTTTGTGTAATTTGTTAAAACTATTATAATAGAAACAAGTTTTCGTTTCTAACATTTTTTAAATTTTTCAAATGTTGGGTTTGGGCTCCAAAAATCCATGCAGCCAGTAACCCACAATCGTATATATTACACAATAAGAGATATAACAAAACTGAAAAACACTGAAATATACACAAAATGAAACATAACCATTCGAAAAAACTTGTGTTCCACTGAGGAAATTAAAGACCGAGCTCGATAGCTGCAGTCGCTTAAGTGCGGCCAGTATCCAGTAATCGAGATGTAGTAGGTTCGAGCTTCACTGTCGGCAGCCCTGAAGATGGTTTTCCGTGGTTTACCATTTTCACACCAGGCAAATGTGGGGGCTGTACGTTAATTAAGACCACGGCCGCTTCCTTCCAATTCCTAGGCCTTTCCTATCCCATCTTCGCCATAAGACATATCTGTGCCGGTGCGACTTAAAGCAAATAGCAAAAAAATAAAAATAATCGAAGACTTCTGACAAACATAGTCCTTGCAACATACTGACAACATTAAATAAAAAGTAGAATTTCCTGCAAAATTGAATTACAAATGCAAACTAAAGCACAATAGTTTACACTATAAAAGAATTAAAAATACTGAACGAAGTTGATTTCACAAATGTAGATAAAACCGCCTTACGGATCCTGCTAAGTTATTAGGCTAGATAAATTTTATACCAAAATTCACCTCTGTATTCCCGAAACCAACTGACTCATTCGGTTGTGATATTCACAGAAAAAGAAACAAAATGTTCAGCATTTGTATTGTTAACGTCCTTATAAACATGATTAGAGTGGAAAATTTCATTTCAATTTCAGTTTTATTACATTAAGTAATGCAGCTTTGCGTGATCTCAGGTTAATCCATTTACAGTTTCTTAGTACATATTCTTCCTAGCATTGCGTATCTCCAACATGGAAGGAGTTCGTAGATATTTGAGAATTCTTGGGGAGTTCCATGTAGAATATTTCACAGTAAGTTCTCGACATTCAAGCTTTGTTTTGTTGTTGTTGCTGTGCTTTACAGAGAGAAGTATTTGAAAGATATCTCCAACAGCTGCGTACAATCGGATCCTCTTCAACAAACTTTTTCTTGTGATTTTAATTAAAACTGCTTCCTCAAATACAGCAGCAGCAGTGAGGCAAAGTAAAGCGAGGAGGAGATTTAATGAGTAAATTAGAAATTAATAATGAAATGCTTACAAAACTAGGGAAGAATGATATCCTCAATAACTGAAGTGGCTTAATTGGATAAATAATTGACCAAAGGGAAATCACAGATGAAGGTCATTAAATATATAGAATGGCACATTTTCTTCAAGCTGCATCAAGCAAGTCTTAACCACAAATGGACGTCTGTAAAGAAAATATAAAAGTTTCCATTAAATGTTTATTGCAATTTCCTGGCATCAGAAATCATGTTGAATATTTTAAATAAATTATAATATTTACTAATACTTCGAGCTTGATGTACTCCAGTAGGTTTAAACCGAAGTGGCAATTCCTAATACACATTTTGTAAACATTTTGTGTACATTACCGCTCGCTGGTGTTTCTCTCCTCCTCATATTCAGACAACATACCACACTACCAACCACCACAGAAACACGCAATAGTGATTACATCCCTCCATATACGGTTGGCGTCAGGAAGGGCATCCGCCCGTAAAACAGGAAAAATCCACATGTGCGACGCAGTTTGCTCCCGCTACCCTACAGGTGTGTGAAAAAGCGGTAGGAAAAGAAGAAGAATAAGGTCGTTCATTCGTTGGTGTTGGTAGAGAAATGCGGTAAACTAAGTCCCGGCCAAGAAATGTATTTTACCAAGCTCGATAGCTGCCGTCGCTTAAGTGCGGCCAGTATCCAGTAATCGGGAGATAGTTGGTTCGAACCCCACTGTCGGCGGCTCTGAAGATAGTTTTCCCTGGTTTCCTATTTTCACACCAGGCAAATGCTGGGGCTGTACCTTAATTAAGGCCACGGCCGCTTCCTTCCAACTCCTAGACCTTTCCTATCCCATCGTCGCCGTAAGATCTATCTGTGTCGGTGCGACGTAAAGCCACTGGCAAAAGAGAATATTACTGTTAGTTACGTCTGATAATTTTTTCAACATAAAGATAACATTTTGATTTAAAGTCAATGCAAACTGGCTCATATTAAACTTATTTCAATCTGCTTACCTTCCAGAGTCTGTTTCTCCTCGAACTCAAGAAGGGATCGCAACACTGTTTTAAGCTCCTGTGTAGGTTGAACAATTATTTCATTCCAAAAATTAACTCCCAGGTAGCGGATTGTTCCCCCACGTTGGAAACATGATATATCATAGCTCTTAAATTTAGCTGGGTCTGCAATTAACTTTCTGCGTTCGACGCAGATTGCCATAGATTTCATTGGGTTGATATAAAGCCCTGTTTCATGAAATCTCCTTGTGATTTTTTTTTTGAGAGCTCAAGTGCTGCCTTCGTTCGACTGCACTCCACTACGTTGGTTTTGGACTTCATCTTGTACTCCTTACCCAAGACTTCGTCCATACCATTCAGCAGCTTCTCGAGATCGTCTGCAATCTCAGATAAAATAACAATATCATCGGCAATTCTCAAGGTTTTTAATTCCTCTCCTTGGATTGTGATTCCCTTTCCAAATTCCTCTTTGATTTCCTTTACGGCCTGTTCTATGTAAACATCGAAAAGGACGGGTGACAAATTGTAGCCTTGCCTCACTCCTTTCTGGATTGTTGCTTATATTTCAAAGCCCTCGATTCTTACCACTGCAGACTCATTTTTATACAGATTATAGATAATTCTTCGTTCTCAGTATCTGATCCCAATCACCAACAGAATCTTTAATAGCTTGGTCCAATAAACATTATCGAATGCCTTTTCTAGATCTACGAATGCTATGTACGTGGGCTTGTCCTTCTTGATTCGATCCTCTAAGATCAGACGTAAAAGCAGGATTGCTTCACGTGTTCCTACACTTCTTCTAAAGCCAAATTGATCTTATCCAAACTCAGCTTCAACTTGTTTCTCCATTCTTGTGTAAATAATAGGTGTTAAAATTTTGCAGGCATGAGATACTAAACTAATAGTGCGGTAGTTTTCACACTTGTCAGCACCGGCTTTCTTGAGAATAGGTATAACAACATTCTGCCGAAAATCGGATGGGGCTTCTCCTGTCTCATACATATTACACACTACATGGAAAAACGTTTTTTTTTTTTGCTAGTTGCTTTACGTCGCACCGACACAGATAGGTCTTATGGCGACGATGGGACAAGGAAGGACTAGGAGTGGGAAGGAAGCGGCCGTGGCCTTAATTAAGTTACAGACCCAGCATTTGCCTGGCGTGAAAATGGGAAACCACGGAAAACTATTTTCAGGGCAGCCGACAGTGGGGTTCGAACCTACTATCTCCCGAATACTGGATACTGGGCGCACTTAAGCGACTGCAGCTATCGAGCTCGGTCGGAATAACCTTGACATGCTGGTTTCTCCTAAGGCAATCAGTAATTCAGAGGAATGTCATCAATCCCAGGTGCCTTGTTGCTATTTAGGGTACTCACAACTATTTCTACATTGATTTAATTCCATCCTTTCTATAGGCAACATAATTCAGTAAGTAAATACAATAATAATAATAATAATAATAATAATAATAATAATAATAATAATAATACAAAAAGTACAATGTCTCTTCAACTAATACTGACTTTTAAAGACACAAACTAGCCGAAATTTCATCAGAAAAGGGGTTCCTTAACGAGTTAGTAAAGCTTCTGGCGGCATACTCTTTCACTCTTACTTATCATCTGTTAATGCTTATCGAAATAAGCCGAATTTAATTAAGCAGAACTTAGGCACATGAATGGATATGATTGCCTTAAATCTTGGAGATCTACTTCTCCTAACTCATTAATATTAATATTGTGTACATTTAGAAGCCATCGTGTGTAATACTAGCCACAAATAAGTTACTCAGTTCAAAAATCACTATGCATATTCGGACGGGTTTCACTATCAAAACAGAATATGTAATGGTGTCCTTTGTATTACTGGCGGGGGAAAGGACACGGGGACGAGGTTTGAAACAAGAAGAAGGGAAGATATGCCACATCTCGACAAAGATAGAGAATGCGTTCGTTGGCTGGCCGAAGCTTATAGGAAAGACGGATAAAAGAAGGAGAAAAAAAATTCTCGTTCAACTTCCGAGTCGACACGCCTTCAAGAGATCCGGGTTAACGGAAGAGAAAAAAAGTTCTCGGTGATGAAAGTGGGTATTCTTCGGAAAATTGCTGGGCATTGTAGTGAATGTCCCTTCCTTGCTTCTCTGTGATGCCACCTAATGCGATGTAACACGATGCAGTGCAAAGCTTTGTGAACAAAACGGGGACCTCCAACAAGAGGCTTACAACAGATACATTAGATCTCAGATAGGTGACTGCTATTACGTTTCGTAACGCTGCACAAGAAAACACATTCTGTTTTTATACAAGACCGATGCTGCTGTTACACTAAACTTGTCCAGTTTGACAAAATTGCAAGGAAATAAGAAACTATGACATAGAAAAAGGAAGTACGTGATCAGGGACATTGGTGAGGAATTCGACTTTAATCTAATTCATTTTTAGTAATGAGTTCAGTTAAAGAGGTTTTGAAGATGGTACGAAGTGACATTTAAACAAAATAATTTAAAAAAGGAAGCTGTAACGTTCGTCAAAAACTGACAACCGTGTACTTCGGACATGAAGATCTGTCAAGGGAGGATACATAAGTGGGACCGAGGAGAATATGCTGATGAAGCTAAATAGCTGATCAAGGAAGGCCAGAAGGGGTGCTTGATAGTAAAGTAGCATAGTCAATAGCTCCCCACTAAGGTGGCAGCTGTTCGAATCCGGACCAATCCACGTTAGATTTTTGAAACGAAAGGTCAGTTTGGGATTCTAGGTAAAATTAGAGATCCGGAAGATAGAATCACGATATCAGCAGTGACATTGATCATCACCATCATAATCATATCATTATCATTATCATCCCCGCCCCACATCTGGACCAGCAGATAGCCCAAGCGAGCCAAACGTGTCCTTCCATGCCTGAGGCACAAAACAAGCCACATGATAAATATTTAAAAGTGATGTAAAACACAAAGCTTTTTTCCTTCAAACAAAATTTGTTCTTCTTACTCCTTAGAGGGTTTATGATGTGGTCTGAACGAAATCCGATGGGTATTTTTATGATGAGTAATTTCATGTAAATGTATTCAATTGCAAAGCGGCGCCAAGATTGGATCGACTTGATGGACGGTTTATGAGAACACGCCACCATCTTACTATTCATAAAAAATGGATGTATGTGTGTGGGTGTGAAAATGACAGATTTCCTAAACCACTGGAGCAAATTCGACCAAACTTGGTACACTTATGACTGAAGACGAGCATTTTGGGTATAAGCCATCCCTAGCACACTTAGGTAGGGGGGGGGGGAGCGGTTAGTTATAAAAATAATCCAAAAAGTGTCGAATCTATACGTATCAGTGTCGCTGAAATACTCCGGATATTTGAAGTCCAACTTCAGTCCCCTTTGGGGTGGGTAGTGAGGGAAGTGATATTAAAAATATCAAAAATACTGTCAAATCCATATATTTCGTGGTCGATGAGATGAATAGAGAGACTCCGGATATTTTTAAAGTACAAGTTTGGACCCCTTTGTGGTGGGGGCGAACAAATATCTGAAAACAATACTGTTGGGGCAAGACGCCCCTAGAATCCCTAGGGAAGGGGGCAAAATATAATATTAATTAATGGATGTCAGTTTGGAGGGATCTATATTCTGTATACTGTACTGTAATAAAAATTAAGGCATAATGATTAAAATATACGTGAATTAATGGGGCACTTACTGCCATTTTAGATACTTAAAACTTGGTACCAGAGAAACGGATGACTTCAGGATCCCTAGAAAAATTTCCCTGAGGGGACCACGCTGGGAGTTTCAAATTTGGGGCTCAGCATAAGAATGCAGTCTAATATATTTATCCAAAACGGTAACCTATAGGTTTCTTGGGCTTAAACATATCTTGAAAGTTCTAATTTTAACCACCTCCCCGAAATCAAGACTGCGGCACAATCTGCCAGACGAGCTAGAAAATTGAAATTTTGCAGAATTACAGCTTTTAGCCTGTAACCCTCGGAATTATCGTGAGGTAATTACATTTTTCATATTTCACCCCCGAAAAATATCGAAATATGGAGGGAATTTTAATGACGGCCCAGACCTTCCTTTCGAAGTAGATGGTGGCAATACGGTATGTCGTATCACAAAACGGATGGCACAATCTCCGGTCAGTTTGGAGTGATATAGAACATTTGTCCGATGATTTTTCTCATATCTCTCCCTTATACCTTACATTTCGCAGCATTTCTAGATTTTACGTAAGGTTTGTGCTCTTTACGCGTATATTTCCTAGTTTAACAAGCTTATGGGAAAGATAGAATCATCAATTTTGGCACGCACATTGACACGACCGACTGCCATAACGAGACAAATTTCATAATCCTAGCTTCAACATAAGTATGCGAAAAATAATGTAGTGTTAAAAATATACCCAAATATCACCCTATTCAAAGTTTCTGACTCAATCTAACCCATAAATATGGGAGATACGAGAAAATATTACAGGACCAACCCTTTAGAGCTACAAAAGGGGTGTCTTTTGGCGGAATTCGTTTGTAGATATTGTGTACCGTTTAGGAGCAGTAAATCTCGAAATTCAATTATAAACGTGCCAATGCTTGTCTGTCATCTATCTTATCTTGTCTTATCATATTTTCCTACTATATAAAAATGGATGTATGTGTGTGTGTGTACGTCGGTTGGTGTGTAAATGACACATCTCCTCCTAAACGACTGGAGCAATTTCAATCAAAGTTGGTTCATTTATGACTTACTATCTGAAGACGAACACAGCGGGATAAGTCACCCCTAGGACCCTAAGGGTTGGGCGGTGAAGGGAGTTAGGTATACATAAAATGGAAAATAGTGTCAATTCCATAGTTTTCGGTGACGCTAAGGTGAATAGTAAATACTCGGGATTTTTAAAGTCCAAGTTCAGCCCCGTTTGGGAGGTGGAGTTAGATATAAGCATAAACGAAGGCAATTGTCGAATCTATAGTTTTCCGGGTAGTTGAGTTGAATAGTGACACTCCGGGATTTTTTAAAGTCCAAGTTCAGTCTCTTTTGAGGTGGGGGCGAGTGGTGAAGTGATATATAAAAATAATCGAAAATAAAGTCGAATTCATACTTTTCGTTCTCGCTGAAATTAATAGTGACACTCCGGATTTATTAACATCCAACTACAGCCCCCTTTGTGGTAAGAAGCGACGGGGAGTGTATATAAGAAAGTAATCGAAAATAGTGTCGAATCGATTTTTTCGGGGTCGCTGAGACGAATAGTGACACACTGGATATTTTTAAAGTACAAGTTCGGCCCCATTTGGGGTAGGGGCGTACAAATAATTCATAATATCTGAAAAAAGTACTGAGAGGGCAAGATGTCCCGAGAACCCCTAGGGATGGGTGCGAAATATAATCTAAATTAATAAATGGAAGTCGGTTTGGAGCGATCTATATATACTGGATACATATAAATTAAGAAATATAAATTTTAAAAGACGTGAATTATGGGGCATTTCCAAGCATTTCCGAAACTTAAAACTTCGTACTTCGTACTAGTTTATGACTTCAGGATCCCTAGAAAAAACGAAAAGTCTAAATATTTCCTGAGGGGGCCACGGTACTACTTTCAAATTTGGGGCTCAGCGTAAGAACGGAGTCGCAGAAATCAAAATAGTGGCACAATCTGCCAGACTAGCTGGGAAATCTAAATTTGGCAAAATGATAGGTTTTAGCATGTAAACGACGGAAAAATTACGAGGTGTTTAAATTTTACATCTTGTACCCCCGAAAGATATCCAAATATGGAGGAAATTTTAGTGACACTGTAAACCTACCTTTCGAGGTATTTGTTGGCTAAACGGTAAGTCGTATCACAAAACCGACGGCACAATGTCAGTTCTATTTCGAGTAATCTACATCTTTGGTCCTATGATTTTTGTCGTATCTCTCTATCTCTCTCCCTTATTCGTTAGATTTGGCCGTATTTCTCGACTGTTCGAAAATTTTGTCACTTTTTACACGTGATTAATACTGAATCATTTAGAGGAAAGAGAGGATCATCAAATTCTACACGAACATTGGCTCACACATTAGCCATATGCGAGCCAAATTCTATATTTTTAGCTGTTATATTAGTATCCGAAAAGTAATCGACTGTGAGAAAACCTAATTTCACCCTATTCAACGTTTCCAACTCAATTTTACACATAAATAGTTCAGATGCGAGAAAATATCATAGAATCAGCCATTTAGACCGCTAAATTCGGCGTCTTATCGTACATTCCGTTTGTCGATACGGTGTAACATTTAGCAACAGTTAATCTGTAAAATGAAGATCTGTAATATTGTAAACATGCATGTACTTTCGTATGTCGATCAATATTTGTTCACTGAAGTCGATTTCTAGCGGCCTAGAAAGAGTGTGTCTTCTTAATTAATTTTACAAGTTGATAGTTACTGTCAGCAGGAGGGCGTCTTCTATTCTAATCAGTACAACCCACATCGACTTTGACTTGCAGTAGTAATGAGGTCCTTCTCCAACTCCTGTGTACCATTGTATTGAATAATTCTCATCTCGTTTTGACCCGATTGTGCTGGGCAGTAGCCAGGGGTGGCCACCATTATAAACAAATTCACCCATTAAAAATGTGACTGACGTTAGGCATAGTGGCTTGCTATTATAATGGAAACTCACCAACTCGGTGTGACTGGCAGTAAGCTGACTGGCATTAGGAGAATGAGCCTGTCATTGTAATGATAACAGCACAAATCCATTTTGACTGGCAGTAGGGAAGATGCATTATAATAAAAATTCCTCAACTGTAATCTGTCTGTAAGTAGGAAATGGGCACTACCATAGCAACGAAAACTCCCCAAATCGACTATGAGCACGCAGTAGACAATGGGGCTTAATGAAAATTCCCAACTCTACTGAGAATGGCAGGAGGCAAGTGAGCCTTACGCTAACATCACAACAACGCAACTCGCACTTTACATTGGAAGCAACGTACAGTATGTTGACTTCCCTATGCTGCTTCTCGTATACCGCTAAGGGGCATGGATTTAAAAAAATCGTAATCACTGCATGCATAGTAATTTACTTCGATATCCGTATACAGTGTAGAATACCGTTGCAAAGCACGGATACATTTGCTAATATTATATAAACTTAATATTTGAGGTACTGACTCGACTTTAACAACGTCACAGTGTCTAGGATACGTCCACATACATGTTCTTACTACTAACTGTCTGGCTCTATGGCTAAATTGTTAGCGTGCTGGCCATTGATCACAGGGGTCGCGGGTTCGATTTCCGGCAGGGTTGGGAATTTTAACCATCATTGGTTAATTTCGCTGTATTGGGTCTGGGTGTATTTGCTGTCTTCATCATCATTTCATCCTCATCACGACACACAGGTCGCTTGCGAGCGTCAAATCAAAAGACCTGCATTTGGTGAGCCGAACGTGTCTTCGGACACTCCCGGCACTTAAAGCCATACCCCATTTCATTTCACTACTAACTACATAAATGTTCCCTGTTTTCAAACTCTTTTAATTTCTTTTCCCACATTCCTCTTATAATACTACAAAGTTTTGCTGTTCTCCTGGTGCCTTCCATTCTCTGTTTAGTAACTTAGCAATGGTGTACAATTCAGGTTAATTTTCGATTTTACTTATCTCCTTTTCGTCTATTGTTTCATTATATTCTTTTCATGTTTTCATTGCATAAAATGCAAAGATCTTCCTCACATTTTGTCATAGAACTTTATTCTTATACACTTCTATTAGCCACCAAATTATCCTTCTCATTTTCGTTTTTGTTAACATTTCAATCCTTGCTGTTATGTTTCCACTTATTTTGCAAAATTCATCCTGTGTTCTCTTGTTATTACATTCTGTCATTATTTTTTGTATTTCAATGTCTTTCACTCCCTCAACAACCGTTTTAAACAATCCCGTATCTGTTCTTGATAAATTCCTTTCTAAATAGTGCCCCATTCGTATGTCATCCAGTAGTTTATTCACTCCATACACCCAGTAACCCTCATGTTGATGTTTCATTTGGTCCTTAGAATTTCACTCCTTGTCCTCGTCTTTAGTCTCAGTCAATGTTTAATTATTCGTTTAACAATATCTGCCCCATACTCTCCCTCCAAGGGCCTTCATGGCCTGTACGGAGATAATTTTGCTTTTTGCTTTGCCCGTATACTCATTCCTTCATACATCTTTCTGACTCCACAATTTGCAGTCCAGCTTGGCAGTTCCATTGTTATTTTGCAAACTAATTTTACAGTTCCATTATCTACTCTCCATATTTCTGCTCCATACTGTATCTTGGTTTTAAATACTGAAATATATTTTTCTGAATTTTATATTCGACGTTCGGCATCATTGTGTCCAATATTTTTATACTAGCCAGGGCACTTACTCCATTCACTTTTGCTAGTTTTATCTGTTATGTTTATGTCCATCTGCCATTGATGCTTATGATCGTCCCTAGGTATTCAATAATTGTTTTAACAACTTCTAATTTTATCTTACCCATCCACCAATGTTCAATTTTTGAGAATTTTTCACACGTTTTATACAACATAACTGGTTTTCTGGGGATTTTTTTAGATTCTACTCATTACAGTAATTTACTATCCCATTAATACTCATTTGAACTTTGACAGGGAATAATGTGAGCAGCAGGATATCGTCTGCGAGGATAAGACCCGGAATATCTTTGTTCTCGAGACATGGAGATTCTCCTTTCTCAAAGCCTTCGGAATGGAAAATGTCATTAATAAATAATCAAAACAATACTGGTGATAATTGGCAACATTTTTGAGACCCAGTTTTGAAAATATCTCTCCCACCACTACCTCATATTCCACTTTGATAGAACATTTAAATTCCTCATACGTATATTGAATTGCTCTCATCATCTTCCTTGATATTCCGAAATGACTCAGCTTATAGACGACATCCCGTGTAGTCACTGAGTCAAAAGCTTTCTCTAAATCGATTGCCGTGATGTGTAATTTGCCTCCTTTTTCTTCAGGTATTTATCCATTATTGTTTCAACAACCATTATGTTCTCACTTGTCTTCATTCTTTTCCTAAATCCTGATTGCAGTCTCGATAGGACTGATCACCCCTCTGCCCAATTCATTAGTATTTTTGCCAATATCCCTGTATAAATCTTAGTAAGGGTATCTCTTACATAATTACTTCGATTTGATCTCTCACCCCGTTTCATATATATAGGGCAAATAACTTCCTCCTGCCATGATTTTGGTACTCTCACTCCTTGGAAAATGTCTTACTGAATATTTTTACAATGCTTTCGAGGATAAAGTTCTTTTTACTTACTGATTTTCAAAGTTCATTATTAATAACTGAAATTACTCTAGCTTTAATTTTATCGTTTTCTCTATTAAATATTTCACTTCACTAATTGAAATTTCCTGGTCTAAAGTAGGCACACACTCCGAAGAAAACTAAATGCGAATGCCTGCAATATAGAAAGGTCATATAATTGACCAGCAATAATATTACATTGACCATTGTTTGTTGTGAGGTGCTTTGTGTCGTCTGCTGCCATTCATCTCCGATAGAAGGCATTACTGCTGCGTACCGAATATAACAGCCTGCCTGAATATTGGCGCGAAGTAGCTGGGGTATTAGATCTCTCTCTTCTTTAGCATGCCAATCCTCTGGTTAATACATTTTTCAATACTACTGCTACGTAACACACTGGTTCATCATAGTATTCCAGCTATTCGATCCCTATTTTGGGGCACTGATTGGAATAAGCAGTGTGCACTCTTGACGGAATAATGGGGGGGGGGGGTGTTCGCGGCTGTCTGCGGCTCGGTCATTCCTGTTCTGAAACTTTGGACTGTTAGATCGACAGCATAGTACTTTTCATTAAGTGAGAAAATGTGCGGTTTTTCATTTGATCGAGTACTTCAGATGACAGCATTACTTTTAATCGCGACATTTCCACCGATGTCATTGTAATGACCTATGTTGAATTCAGTTGCGGAAACCATAAAGTCAGTCTTTCTGAGAATTTCGTAACAAAGCACGGGTACATCAACTAGTCTTATATCGATGGCCTAGATTGAATACCTCGTATCTCAAAAAGTTCTTCCTATCCATTATTTCCCTTAGGACTGGTCACGCCTCCCAGCCACACATGAATATGCAGTCCATCAGAACAATGTTCATTGGGTTTATTTTCCTATGCTGTTGCGTAAAGGAAAATGAACTTTATAAAATTATACTGTAGGAGTCAGTAGATACGTCACGCAGACATACTTTCCTATAGTACGGCACGATAAGGTTCATTTTCCTTCACACGTCGGCAAAGGAATAAAGAACACAACGAACATTGTTCTGATGGACTGCATATTCATGTGTGGCTGGGAGGCGTAACCAGTCTTAAGGGAAGTAATGGATAGGAAGAACTTTGTGAGATACGAGGTTTTCATTCTAGGCCATCGATATGTCGATAAATATGATGGTCTGCCCGTTGTGTTTCAATCAAGGAATTTGTCTTCTAATACGTTTTCACAAAAAACACACGCTGACGATTAAAATACTAAATGTTCATGTCATGACTGCAAAAACTATAGACTGTGAACTCATTAACAATAGCCAATAACTGTCGTAATAATAAAAAAAAGGGTGGTGTGGGTACCAAAATAAATTCTCTTAAAGCCAATAAGATCATTAAACACAATTTCAAGTTCACACTAGAATCCAGAGGGAAATTATAACTAATGAATATTGTAGGGTTTTCTATAAAACATTGACTTTTGTATGAAATCCACATGTTCATTACAATTCTACAAATTTTATTGACTTTCATCTAAGGTTTTGCTGTTATTATGTATAATATAGAATTTATGACAGTTAAATAAAGAAACTGCTGTCCACATTTAACATTTTATAGAAAGTCTAGCTTTAATATTTTGGTCAAACTGCATCTTTTGTAAGGACATCAGATGCAAATTGTGCACATTGTTTCAAATTGTGCCCCAGTTCTCAGCGAGGAAAGCTAGGGGAAACCGTCCGTCTCTTCAGTTACCCACGAAGATTGTATGAAAGCTGGCCTTAAAGCTGTTGCGTATGCATCCAGCATTTGATTTCAGAAATTAACAAACAATAATCCGACATGCGTGAGCCAAAATGCAGCCGAATTTACAGCCCAAATGAATCACATAGCACACGAACAAATTCAGTATTATGCCTGCTTTAATTAACTCATCGTTGAATTGATGAATTTAAACACTGTATGTTTGAGAGATTAACGGAGCATGTTCTACTTTTTTTTCACCACTGGATATTTGCATCACATGTTACAGTCCTTTGAACAACACATAAAATCGCCGAGATGCAAAAATGCGGACAGTGATATTAGGAGGTATGTTAACAATTTCGGTTACTACAGCACAAGAGTGGAATGCTATCCAGGCAGCCAGCCGGTTGTGCATCTGTGTTAAATGGCGCTATTAAAATTAACGTTCCGTTGCACGGAAAAGGATATTTGCCTTTTCGTGTTCCCTTGTTACCGCTGCAAATGAGATGTTATGTAACCATATAACCACAGCGGTGTAGCCCTCGTAAAAGTACATCATGCGAGGAGGACGATTGGCCTACTCTTTTGTTTCAAATATTTGTCACGCTTTGGCCTGGACACCGTAAAATTAGTTAATAAAATAACGTGGGTTTCTCAGTCAGTTGATACGTGATCAGTTACTATTGAATTAAGTGGGTGGGTGATCACTTAAAAAATATAAATGCACACGTTAGCTGAAAGTGTATGTGTGACGAACCGTTTTCCCGTTTCTCTACGGGAACTAGTATAACGTGAGATGAAACTTCAAATCGAGTTTTTTACGATCGGATGCCCTTCCTGGCGCCAGGCTCATCAGAGGTATTAATTAATAGTGTGTAGCCTCCGGAGGCGCCTGTTGCATGTCTTTCGATTTGACGCCGTAAAGGCGACCTGCACATATGTGAGGATGGGGCTCTACCTACGATGATTTCTAATGCTGAGAACAATACACACACCCAGCCACTGAGCCATCGAGATTAACGAATTAAGGTTAAAATTACCGACCCCGATAAGAATCGAACCGGGACTCACTGGACCAAAGGCCAGCTCGCTAACCATTTAGTCATGAAGCCGGACATCAGAGGTATTAATCAGGCGAGATGAATGACGTGAAATATGATAGAGGAAGGGAGAGGGTGAAACTCCGAGCCAGCACATAGCTTACTCTTGTCGAATAGCACCGAGGGGTCTACTCAAGGCTTAAATCCCCAATCCGACAGAAGGATCACCATCAACAGTGTTATCTTTCCTCACTCGATATGAACATTGCCGTGAGGTGTGGAACAATTAAGGCTTTTGGAACGCAATCTGGTGAATATAAATTGTTTGTCACCTCCCCACTACCTTTCCGGCAGCATTCTAATGGTGATGTGAGAATGTTTTCGACCAATAGGCTCGAACCGCCTAGCCACGGTGTCAGACCATATAGACTAGATGGCTTAGCGATCACGGCGACCTGGCCGGCTACACGTTAGCTTAAAGTAAAAGAAAAACTAATCACATCAATAATAATAATAATAATAATAATAATAATAATAATAATAATAATAATAATGGTAGCCTGGGATCACTCATACACCAGTAAGTGAAGTGATCATTCACGGTGTTATAAGGAACATTACCTAAGTAATTACTCTTATAAGTCTTGGAATTCGTAATATATTCGTCGTGTTAATATCCGTTACTTCATTTCTAATGTATTTTACTCTCATGGATTATTTGTTCCTCTAACGTCCAAGTAACATCTAAACTCAAACATGTCTCTGTTCCTTACAAAACAAACAAAAAATCCCATTCCCGTTGTGCTACAGCCCTGACAGGCCTTGACCTTCGAAGCGACTGCTGCTCAGCCTGACTGCAACCTGTCTGCAGATTGTTAGGCGTTGCGTGGTCAGAGCGGCGAATCTTCTCGGCCGGTATTCTTGGTTTCTACACCGCCGATGCCACCTCACTGCTAGATAGATTCCAAATTTCTTCTCACGTAGGCTGAATGGACCTCAAACCAGCCCACAGATCACGGTAAAAATCCCTGACCTTGCCGGAAATCAAACCCGAGGCCTCCAGGTAATATGCAGTCTCTACCGCAGGGCTGGTTCATAGTAAAAAAAGCTGCAATAAATAAAAGAAGTATTCTATGAAAATAGCAACACATTTATTAAACAAATTAGAATTTGGTATATTAAAAACGTTCGTGCCTGGCTCATTGGATTAAAGATCCTACATTGATAAATCTCCATCTCGAAGGCTGGTTGGATGCTCATAAATCACCATCAGTGGTTGTGCTACCATAGAGAAACTACGTGTGAGCTTGCATCCGGGAGATAGTAGGTTCGAATCCCACTATCGGCAGCCCTGAAAATGGTTTTCCGTGGTTTCCCATTTTCACACCAGGCAAATGCTGGGGCTGTACCTTAATTAAGGCCACGGCCGCTTCCTTCCAACTCCTAGGCCTTTCCTATCCCATCGTCGCCATAAGACCTATCTGTGTCGGTGCGACGTAAAGCCCCTAGCAAAAAAAAAAAAAAAAAAAGAGAAACTACGGAAACAGACGTGAGCACGGTAATGAGACGTACAGGACATGATGAAGACTGAGGTGGTTTGTCTTTGCAGTTCTCAATGGGCCAGGGCCAGGAATTGTTACTGCCTTACGACCGGTCAAGGAACAGCACCTTTCACAACATCCACATGCACTAGTGCTCAGAAAGTCATAAATCAGCAACACATATAACGAAGCAATTTCCATACTTCCACAGTCATAAATGAAACTAAGACACTGCAGCCGTCAGGTAATAACAGTAGACAGAAAGGGAACGTAATATTAACGTTTCATGTCGTACTTAGCGTCCCGACCTTGTTTCATGCACGTAACGCAATGTTTGTAAACAAAAATCATAATAGCTTCATCACAGGAATGACGCAATTGTCATTCATCAAAATAGGTTCCTTCTAAAACAACAATAGGCTATTATAAAATATAAATTATAAAATTAAATCAACTAAAGGCTCGCTCAACTTTCGACAATATCTTGTTAAACCACTACCTATGCAGTTGATCCCATAAAGGGTATTAAAATTCTTACTCAGGACTCTTCTTACGATTCACGCACGCAACTGTTTGCGTTTTAGATAGCGACCAATACACGTATCACGCAAATTCCCCCACTCTTGCTCCCATTCCTGAATACCCTACGATCTCCAATGTACATATATATAACAACGCGCTCCCGAAAAATTGAATAAGACATTTTACGAAAGGACAACGAACATGCTTGTGCTTGTTGTTTAAAAGGGCCTAACATCGAAGGTCAGCGGCCAGGACAACGATCAAATAGACTGACAAATTAAATGCAACATATATATTAAACATTAATTTGGATCTCACAGCGCGGAAAATTTTAGGTTAGTGGGTTTACGTGCAAGTATTAAAATGTGGCTCCTTAGGTGTTATGTGTTTTCAATTCTCTTTTACGGTGGGAAACATGGACCCTTACACTGGAAGGATTTGAACTCTGGCTATACAGAAGAATTTTGAGAATATCATGGACTCAGAAAGTTACCAACGTTGAGGTTCTACGCCGAGCTAACAAGAGACCAGAGCTGATCAGCACCATCAAGTGTCATAAACTACAATGTTTTGAACACATCATAAGGAATCAGAAAAGATATGAGCTGCTTCAACTTATCCTGCAAGGGGAATAGAAGGAAAAAGGTCCCCTGGGCGAAGAAGAATTTCCCGGTTCGACAATCTTGAAACCTGGTTCAACAACAAATCTGCAGAACTGTTACAAATTGCAATGGATAAAGCCAGAATAGCCATGTTGACCGTGAACGTCCGAGGTGGACAGGCACGCTAAGAAGAAGAAGTCTACTTCCACGAAGCCGATATATTTGAGCACCTAAAATACCATCAGACTAATCCGATATCGAACTTATCAACTTAGCCCCCGAAAGCCAGCGCTCAGCCACTCAACCTGGCCTAATCACTTCAACTGTTTCGAATATTGACATAAAAATGAAATGTATTGAATGATGTGAAACATTACGTAAATTTTTAATCTCGTATGGCCTCCGAAGAGTTCTGATGTAGGTCCTTGGAGCTGACGCTCTATAAGTGACCTACGCGTCTGTAAGGATAGAGTACTATCGAGGATGTATTCTAACGATGGAGACGACACATACACCCAGCCCCTCTAACAAGGAGAATTAACTAATGAAGATTAAAATACTCAACCCTGCCGTGATTCGAAAGCGGCACCGTGGGACCGAAGACCAGGATGCTAACCATTTGGCCATGGAGTTGGACTTTGAATGGATAACACGTCACATAGGAAAGAAAGAGTTTTTAAGCTATAAATGAAGTGCTATTACTAGTCGAAGGACTTTGCGCCCCAGTAACAACGACGGCTGGCAACCTAGTCCAGGATCAGTAAACGGTACTTACTGTAGCTTGAAAATTGCATTTGAGTAACATTCTGTATACTTCTACATTCTCAATAGCAAAAATATATTTGTATGTTATTATGTCATGATTTTTAATCAGTCCCATGTGAAGGGGCAGCATGTCTGCATTTTAATCAAAAGCCTCGGATCCGATTTATGCTCGGCGCAAGGATTTTAATTCCGGGCTGAGTTCGAAGGCGGTCCACTCAGCGTTATACGAGCGATTGAGGAGACGTTGTCTCATTCGCGAGACAGCAAGCCTGGTGACAGAAGTAAAGCGATAGTTCTGAGGATGCCATTTCAATGCCCACGAGACACTCAACTATCTATAGGCCTTCTGCCTGCGCAGCAGTCGTCAATAGTCTATGTTCACCACCGGTTGGCTTGTTTATTACATTGAGTCAATAAAAGTGAATTCATTGATTTACAGTTCCTCTTTACTTATATGCAACTGTTGTTAAATGGTATATTTAATTACATCGCGTGTGACCACAACGATTTTAAGTTACACTCTTCAATAGCAGCCAGTAATTTTGAGGTAGATTTATCTTATTCCTCAAACACAGCACTATAACAGCATATTTACCACGGTTGAAGTGAACTTGTCCTCAGACACTCCCGGCACTAAAAGCCATACGCCATTTCATTTCATTTCAACACTGTGATCTGACGTTAAGCGGAGTAAATTGCGTGAGAACAGAATGATCAAAGCCACCTCTGTACCGACCATAAAAGCCCTCAGAACAGTGAAACGATAGCCCTCCACTGTCCGTAACCTGAAAACTAAGTATGTTCGATTGGTTAACCCTATGCCTGGCCACCATCCCGCGAGATTTAACCTGCTACTCATTTGTGATGAAGGCTAAGTGAGCACCAGGGCCATGTATCTGTCCGGAAATGGAAATATCGTTTCCAATTTTTCGACTTTCTGACGGGTAAGTGAACCCAAATCCTTTCACGTACGCCTTCGACACTTCGGCTTGGCAGCACATGAATTCATCAGTTTATCAAGCATTTATCTGCTCACCTACGGCAAATAATTCTAGCTCTACGTTAAAGAAAGGTAAAAACATTAAAAGGAACATAGCATAGACATAATGACGGATTGGTGTGGATGAGGGAGGAACAGTAAAAGGAGACAAGGTCAAATAAGAAAACAATGCAGGAGAAGGATAATCTCCACATTTTCTTACATAATAGCCTTAAAATAGATATTCTTAATCCTCATCGATTTCTCTCCTCCCACATCGATTATTTCTCATACCGGGGACGATGACCTAGATGTTAGGCCCCTTTAAACAACAAGCATCATCATCATCATCATCATCATCACTTCTCACACCCTAAGAGTTCGTTTCCGCTTCTCAGCTTCATCAGGAGATCGATCATCAATCCCCATTAAGGAGTGTTTCGACGGATTATGTCTTGATTCTTGTATTACATATGAAATAAGTCATCAAAATAATTTTACATGTTTGTAGTAAATTATGTTTAAACCTTGGTTTTCTGTCGTTTATATTTCAGTTTCTCTTAACTTCCAACATTATTTCAAACTGTTGAGTATTAATGAGGATAGAGCATGAATGGTAAAACTATAATAATACTTGCACGTACTTCCGATAAATTAAATTACGTTGTGAAACCAAATTCGTTGGGTTATTAAAAGGTTTCACCACTGTTGAATGTTATCTGTTGTCCTTTGAAAGTCCAGACAAACGATGCAAAACATAAAAAAGAGCAAAACGAGTTTATTTGAATCCCAGCTGTGTACTATTCTTCTGTGAGTGATATTATATTGAAATATACAGCGTCAACTGAGTTTATTTCACCCACCCAATCATTGACATTGTGTTGATTCTCTCGTAACAGAACATAAATATGCCCACCTCAATATTTATACCTCGGCCCTGAATTACAACGGATAACTACTGGTACAGCAGTAACAAACAGGGCATGAACAGGGATGTTAAGGCTTGGTAATGTGCTGGTTTTGTTCAAGTACTCACTGTGGGAGCTCTACGGCTCCAAATTTGCTACCATTAAGTATGAGCTTAAAGAGAAATGTCGCATCGGCATTATGATGTGGTGCACTCGGAAAGGTGAGCAGGGTAGCTTTCGTAACTGAGCCATAAAGTAATATCGTAGAACCACGGATAAAAATTTTCAGCTTATCTCTGGCTCATGGGTTCTCAACTTAGGGTCATGGGTTGTTGACCACAAGGTATCTAATGAAACTTCTTCTTCTTCTTGTATTACCAGCCTGCACCCTTTCATCCTATTCCTTGGTTGAAGCAACCGTGACTTATTTTGAGTTTTGGTTGGGGGTGTAACTTTGTGCGAATTCTCCGACGTCTGTTGATTTTTGAAAATTCAAGCGTAGATGTGATCGATTCGAAAGTCAGCCTTCAGGTGGAATTCCAGCACTAAACACAACTATAAACGTAGAAACACCGATCCCCTTAGCCCCGTTTCCTGATATGGGGTCGGAAGTACAGAACATAAAGGAACTTCAACAAAGATGTGTACGAAAAATGGAAATGGATGTGTGGTTGTCAGGTCACTAACTCAATATTTTGCTTTCTGTGTATTTTGCTGGATATGGAGGCGACAAAGATCGAGGTAAAAGACCTAAAACATTGTTCCCCATCTCTTGTGAACCCCACGAACCGCGACTAGAACGCATTACTGGGAAAAGCTGTAACGTTTATTTAAGAATTTTCAGGAAAGCAATGGCAAACTACCTCACTCCTCATCTTGCCTAGTACGCCTCATTTTGGTGCTGCCATTGGTTTTTGGGGTTTTCTTATAACCGCATAACCTTTGGTGGTGCTATTTGAGGATCCAAACAGCTTCTGGGCTGATGACCTAACATACAGACTAGAATAAAAAACGCAACAAAAATTATGGAGGAAGGCAAAGGATGGGACGTACCAAGTGCATTTTTGTTTCAATTGGACGTAAGTTCGAAATATTTGGTAGCTAACTTAACTGTTGAATACAAGTAAATTACAAAACCTCTTTCCATATATGCCTAGGTCTAAGTGAAATTCCGTTTCAAATTTTTGCCTCATACTACGGTTTCATGTCGGAATAGGTATGCAAAGTTAAAATTAAATTCAGTTTAATTTTAATCTGTTTGTTTTATTTATTACAACATCACTGGAAAATAGCTGAACAGAATTTCTCCTAACTCGGTATTTCAGTTCATGTATAATGGGCAATCAAACCAAAAAGTTCACCTGCCAAAATATAGTAGCACATTTCGTACCTCGAAAGAAATTACCAGAACTATTATTTAAGGTGTCCGCCTCAATTGGGTAACGGTCATCACTATTAGCTGCCATCCTTAGGGCCCCGGGTTCGATTTTCGGTATTGCTAGAAATTTAAAAATGACCGGAGTGCTGGTATCTGCTTAAAATGGTACATGCAACTCACCTGTATTGCGGGTGTGCCTGAAGAGAGCTGCACCACCTCGGGGTGAGGACACGAGTTTACTTTACTTACTAGTTAAGGTGCCTTGAAGTTGTTTCTTCCTTTTGTGTACACTTCATCGATTAATACCCGATCGTAACAGCAGAAAAAGCAGCTGGTACTGCTTTATGGTATACCGTAATGATATATCGGACATGATGAAGATCTTGAAGGTCTGCATACATGGATAATAATTACTGATTTGCTTCGAGCCAACGGTGTTTGGCTTTTTTGGTCTATGTGAACTATACATAAATAAATACGTAGTTATAAAAACCCGCCTCTATGGTGTAGTGGTTTGTGTGAGTAGTTGCCACCGCAGACACCTGGGTTGGATTACCGGCCTTGACAAGAAATTTCAAAAGTGCTACGAGGGCTGGAACGGGGTCCACTCAGCCTCGGTAGGTCAACTGAGTAGAGAGGTGTTCGATTGCCATCTTAGACATCCTGGAAGTGGTTTTCCGTGGTTTCCCACATTTCCTGCAGGCAAATGAAGGGATGGTATCTTCCGAGCTCTGCATCAGCCATAGACATAGGGCCTACAGTACGTATGTCCTCACAGCTTAGAGATCTGAGTATATGATCATCAAAGTTGCGGCCACTTCCTTTCCTCTTCCTTGTCTAACGCTTCCGATCTTCTCATCCCCCATCGAGGCCAACAAGGTGAGGCCACCTGGGCGAGGTACTGGTCCTCCCACAGTTAAATACCCGCGACCCAAATTTCACGCTCCAGGACCCTGCCCTTGAGGCGGTAGAGTTGGGATCCGTCGCTAAGTATGAGGGAAAAACCAACCCTGGAAGGTAAACAGATTATGAATGGAAAAGTTTTACAAACCAAATTTTAATATTAGTAATGTTGATTACGATAAAGCTTTTTATCATTGAGCTGAAAGGCACTGCAGAAATAAAATGTTATTATGTGATTTCTCTGAAATACTGAAATGTTCTTTCAGTCGTTACTCCTGTTTTATGCAAGCAAGGTTTCACTAAAATACTAAGGGAATCCTCCCTCGGTCCAAAACAACTACTTGTGCAGGTGTTTCTGCATTTCTAGCTCTTCTCCTCACACAAGCTTGGCGTTCACCATGGTGTAATATTTCCTATCCTACGATTTCTGTGTTCAGGCTGCAGTATCGTTAATGTCAAATCACAGCCGGAGTTTCCGGGCCAAAGTTAATATTCTCCCCACCCATATCCATACGATAGCCATATTCAAAATTTATCTCACCTTTTGTAAGATGTCACCGAAATAGGCCACTTTCTTGCGTTTTTCAAGGCTTGAAACTTCATATAATTTCCCGGCACGATGGAGTGGGCATGGCCTACCCTTGGGATCTTGCAGATTTTGCAATATATTTCAAAGGTCTATAGTCGGGTCATTGACGAATCCTTTAGAGGCTTTTTCTTTTTCAGAAATACAGTTCAATGAATGAATGAATGAATGAATGAATGAATGAATGAATGAATCAATCAATCAATCAATCAATCAATCAATCAATCAATCAATCAATCAATCAATCAATCAATCAATCAATCAATCAATCAATCAATCAATCAATCAATCATTGATATATATTTAGGGCTGTCGCCCACGTAACGGTTTCCCTATCATTTGTTTACCTAGTTTTAAATTATTTCAAAGAAGGAGGAAATGTGTCAAAAATTTCCCTTGGCAAATTATTCTTCTTGAATTGCCAGTTCTAGTTCTTGTGTTAGCCATCGTTCTGGGTAGCTACTTGAAATCTGACTGAAGCGGTCCCGCTTTATACAGCGTTCGTGACACTCTGCTTGCTGATTAACACGATTATGCCATGATTTATTAGGAGATTTGTCAATTTAATCGAGATTTATGCATCAGCCGTAGTCGTATGTATGCGCTCACAGAGTAGACATCTGGGTACACAATTACAAAAGTTACGAAGACCAACAGAATAATGCTCCTGTCAACACCCTTACCTCCGGTATTTGGATTTGCTTCTACTGTTTGAATACAATGAATATATTCTTCATATATAAACACGCAAATTAGATGATCACTTTTTACAAAAACAGTTATTAGAAATTAAGGCTTGATCATAAAATAAAATTTCTGGCAGTATATCTAGTGTCCTACGTGGAATACTGTGTAAGGCTGTACAAGTTGCTCTGATCCATAGGATCAGTAGCGTTGAAGTGAACTCAGCACGAAGTTGGGCAAGATAGAGCATCGCTGAGATATTTATTGCTAGGGCTTAGCTTTACTCTGGCATATTGGTCACGGAGAGGAGGAATGGTGGAGAAAAGTCCTCCCGGCTTTACAGGAGGGATACACTCTTTTTCTCAGATACTGTAAATCAACGTTTGCAAGAGTGCAATTCACAACTGTTGAGTTTCCCAATCCTTTTCCAGGATGTGGTAGACTGTCACAAGAAAAATATAACGACATTATTATTATTATTATTATTATTATTATTATTATTATTATTATTATTATTATTATTATTATTAATGGTTTATTTTCCTTCTTCTAGTGCCTTTTACTCATAGAAGTTTGACCAACATTATGCTGTTTTTGCTATTTTGTGTTTCCCGTATCAGGGCAGTCAATCCACTGTCTGAGATCTTGCATTTAGGATAACCTTCTCCGTCCACTTTTCACCTCTCTCTTGCCTTCTACGACCCATTGTATCAGGCTTTAGAAGCTATGAGGTTGCCTTCCTGTGTTTTGCGAGAGTTAAGACTCTACATGATTTCTCGGTTCAATGGAATTCCTCCCTTCGGGTGGCGTGGTCTACCCATGGGGTATTAACTTTCTGGGGTACATCCACATTTCAGAGGCCTTCATTTCGTTCATTGATAAATCCTTCAGTATTCACCCTTCGACACCATAAAACAGTCCCAAGTAACACGTCACGAGTTTCGAATCGGAGATTACGGTTGCACACAAGATCCAATTTGAGTAACAAACAGCTTACAACACCTATTTAAGTTTTGGTTTCTACATACGGATCCCATTCCTGTGATAACAAGCATCCTGATTGTGCACTTGAATTGTGGCACCCTATCAAATTCTTTTCTTTTTCCGTTGATGATTTTCAGATTGCTGATTAACATGAGTTTTGCTTGATGAATGTTTATTTTCTTGCCTAACTTTTTGCTTAATTCGTCTGCTGTTGAGGACGTGTTGAAGGTCTGCTGAATAGTCAGCTAATAATCCAGTGTCATCTGCGTACTAAACTGTCTTTATTTGCTTACCGTTCATCTCGATTATTTTATCTACTTCATCAAGCGCAAATCGAGAAATTGCTCCAGAATGTTAAGAAGGATTGAAGAAAGGATGCAAACTCTTCACTCATTCTGTCGTGATCTTTCAGTAACGTGGTCTTCAGTTTTGGCTTGCATTTGTTACCTTCCAGTAAAGCTCCTTGATTATGTTCATATCTCATCTGTCGAGCTCAGAATGTGCCAGCTGATGTAGAGAAGTATAATCTCTGATGTTGTCAAGTGTCTTTGTTCTCATATTTAATAGAGCTAGCAAAGGCGGTTTGCTGCCTGTCAAAACTTGGTCTGACACCACAATATGCCTAATACTACGACAGTTATAAAGCAGAATCGAGTTTTCCTCTACGTTTCTCCATGATCGTAAATGTAGAATTAGAAACGCTTTCGGAGCTTGAATCATTAATATTATCAGCTTGTAGTCACAACAGCGTTCAGGTTTTGACTTCTCTGGCAGGCTGCTAATGATGCAGATTAGCCAGTTGATGTGCTGTAGACGTGGGTGAATGGATTCAAGAAGAGCCATTATTATTAATAAAATTCATTTTATGCAATAATTTTACCTCCTTCGATGGCATTGTCAAATTTTGCTGGACCAGGTTCGAAAACATTCTCAAGAAACACAGACCAATCACGCGCGCAGTTGTGAGATTGATTAGGCCTGAAGAAGTTCTTTTCAAACAGAGTTTAATCTTCAGGAAGGCCAGATGGCTGTGTTTCACAAGTGAGATAGACAAGCAGAGCCAAGCCATCGTGAGGATTTCGTAAAATTTGCAAAGGTAAGCTAATCCGGCGATGTTGCCAACGTCACCTCACTGCTTTTATGATCTCAACGCTGACTCCAGGGTTATGCTGGAGAAATATCTGAAAAAGTACGAGAAGGACTCTATCACAGACGACACTGTCCAGGTGTGCGAAGTACTCCCAAGAAGCATCGCGGGTGAAAGAAGGGGAATATTTATGAATCTTCTTGCAAACCATGAAATGGCTCAAAACAGCAGATGAGCGTGGAAGCTGATGATGACCGTAAGAAACCTCCAGAGAACTTTGCTCAGGTTACTTCCAATGAGGTAGAACATCAACTTCTTCACAATGGGAAATGCACGATGTGTACTAAGGATGAGAAGCTGGAATGTCGTGGAGAAGAGAACAATTTTGTTGGTTAACTTTCCACCTCAGGAGAACTGAAATATACCGTTAAAATTAGGAATATCAATAAAGCTACAGGCCCAGACGATATCAGGTGAGATCAAATCAGGGATTTTGGGCTAGAAACAATCCAGTGGCTGTTGAAGGTATGAACAGGTTTTTCGAGGCTGTACGTTTACCGTTGCCGTGGAGGAAATAAGTGGAGGCTTCACTAAAACGTGGAGGGGAACCAAACGATGCAATGAACTTTCCTTCTGTATCGCTCTTTTGCCACCTCTTCGAGTCATTCGAGAGGATGATTCTTGAAAGAATTTCATCAGGCATTGATGACTAAGTGATTTGAGAGAAAGCTGGATTCAGACCTTGAAATTCACGCTGTAGAGAATTTCTGAACCTGACTGAAGATACTCGGTTATAAGAAAAAGTGTTTACTGGTGTATCCTTCACAGTTCCTAGTGATTTATATGATACCCTTAACCATAAGATGCTCGTAGTCAAGCTGTATAACATCGCCAACGAAGTACGACTAAAGAAAATCATTCGGGGTATACTACAGAACAGGTTTTCTGTGACGTTTAAAGGGAAGAGAAACCGATGGAGAAACCAGAGAAATGGACTACTCCAACGCAGTGCATTGTCCCAGATATTATACAACATCCATACCAATGACCAGCCCTAGAGACATGGCGCCTAGGCGCCTAATCTATGAGGACGAAACTGCAATCACTGCACATGGAAGGACGTTTGAACAGGTGGAGAAAAACCGAATCAGTGCTCTCGAAACGCAAGCTAAGTATTACGACCAGAACCACCTAACCGAAGGAAAGCACAAGTTTGCGCTTGTCATCTTCGCAACAGACCCAACGAATGTTGAATATTTTCTCGAGTGGATTCACCCTGTTCTGTATGGCACGTCCAGGTATCTGGGAGTTAAACTCGATCGCACCCTGACGTTCAGGAAGCAGTGCCAAGAACTGAAGGGCAAGAACGGTATCCGGATAAAGCTAATGGACTCGAAATGGAGAGAAAACCCTCGGATCATATATTTACTAACCTTGGAACTCTGTTTCGTAGCAGAACAGTATGGGACACCAGTTCGGGATGCACCTAGGCTACTACCGCCAAGCTAGTAGAGATAGCCGTGAATGTGTCGAAGTGCTTAGAGAATGGTTCCCTGTGGTCGACTCCAGTGCAGAAGATCTACCCTCTCGCAGGTATCACGCCTCCAGCCATTTGCCGTATTGTAGCAGGTGAAGTATGCGAAAAATTGGCAAGGATCCCAGGCAACCTACGTTCACCCACACTGTGATCGCACCACGCCTTACATCCATTAGGAGCTTCATCCAGAGTGCAATGGCCCTGTAAACTGAGATCCGGCGTGTGTCACTTGTGAAGAAAACATCACCAATTCAGGAAGACTTTCTTCCTAAAGGAAAAGTAAGTAGTAGGGATTAGTTATCGTATGCCACTTGTAAGACCTTAAACGTTGATTACCGCGGAGGGGGGTGGCGGGGAGAGGATGGAAGTGCCGAAGTAATCTTGTGAAATTGGGTAATGCTGTAGACGCAAAATGCGATTACGGAAAGAACCAGTGCCATGGGCATATACTAACATGCCAGGAGAAGAATGACCCCTGCACTCAAGGAAGATCTCATGTCCGCCACGGACAGAGGGATAAGAGTTGCTGAGTTCTAGAAAGAAAAAATATATTTTGTCTCCAGACGCAGAAATATTAGTAAGTAAGTTAGTAAGTAAATAAGTATCCTTGAGAATCTGTGGACCATCCAGTCCTTCTTCAATATCATCAGATTCTCAGCGATCATCACTGAAGAGATCTGCGATACCGTTCTTCCATACTTTCACTTACACAAAATAGTGTCCACTAGTTACGTGTTCATTTGTGGCCGACTACTGAATGTTATCCCTTTCTATTCTGCAGACTGAAACTGACATGCTTTTCATCAAAATCTCAATTTTTTCACATATTCGAAGCGAAGGATTTTTGAAGAGGTAGAGAGAAAATTTCAGAGCACGAAGTGGCTGTCAGGGCTAGATTCTTTGTATGCTTCAAAAATACAATGAGAGGAGGCAGCAAAGTTTGTTTCGTAGATCTGCGAAAGTTATATGACAGAGTACCAAGGGTGAGGGTGTTAACCGTAGCGAGGGATTTTGGATTTAAGTGTAGGTTACTACAGACAATGAAAGGTATTTATGTTGACACCGGACGAGTTGAGCGTGCGGTTAGGGGTGCGCAGCTGCGAGCTTGCATCCAGGAGATAGTGGGTTCGAGCCTCATTGTAGGCTGCCCTGAAGTTGGCTGGGGATGTACATTTATAAATGACACGCACGCTTCCTTCCCACTCCTAAGCCTTTCCTACCCCATCGTCACCATAAGACCTATCTATGTAGGTGCGGCGTAAAGCTACTAGGAAATAATAATAATAATAATAATAATAATAATAATAATAATAATAATAATAATAATAATAATAATAATAATAATAATAATGAATAACTGTCGGTACCATTTTAAATTTTATGACGACACATTAATGACTAGATTAGTGACCAGATTACTGCGTTTGTGTGCTTTTATGTTTCGGATAATAACTAAAATATCGTGAAAAGGAAATATCTTAACATATTTAATGCTAGTGTATTTCACTGGTTGTCTTCGACCTGTTTCTTTCATGGTTCATTAGAAGATTGGGTAATAATACCGTTGTTTTTTGCCCGTAAACAACAATCGTATAACCGCAAATGAAACTAGAGTATTAATCTGATATATTAAAAAAATCTGAAAGCTATATTATTCATTAATATAATGGCCCTGCCTTTAATTGCACATTTCTTTTGTTTCAGGTAAGTCTGAAACTAACTACAAGGAAATTAACTCTCCGTTATATGAAGTTCTGGAATTCATTGGGAGTGGTAAGTATTATTAAGTTTGTCAAATTCCTTTCCGTTGTTGGGACATGTATGCTGATATAAATATGACCTACAATTTTCCTGCGACTTTTTTTCTACACAGTTTCAATTAATTACTGAGCTCTCATTAAATCGCAATTAATGTCACCCAAAGTATTCTTCCTTGCTACATGAGAAAGAAACTGATAGATTCAGGATTAGCTTGTTCAAGAGTTTTGTAAATGGAGGAGGATATCTGAAAAAAAGGAAAATAATCCGTTGGATACACACATGTTAATCTATGTCGAACTTTTAACATGAAGAACTTTAAACGTTTCCTACCAGCCGATCATAGTTTAGAACATTATTTATATTAATTTTAGGTTACACAGGCAAAGACAGATGTAGGGATAGTAGAGGTCCGAGACTGCAATAGATGTGGCTGTGGTCATAGTTAAGCTACAGCACCAGCATTTTCCTGGCGTGAAAACTCTCTGAGGTTACGTCAGTCGGTTTCCAACCCATCATGCTCTGAATAAAAGTTAAGAGCTATATGGCTCGATCCGCGCAGCCAGCTCGCTCAGTAGTTTATAATAAAAATGAATGCCTCGATATTTTAACTGAAGAAAATGAAAATTTTTGGTTCATATAGACCAGGGCCTCTCAAACGCCCATCTCACGCGTGCAAATCGAGGCGCAAAGCTCCGTGCACTGTGCATCGCTACCGCTTGACACGGCTCGGATCAACGCTTCGTCTCTGGGCTACTCGGTTAAGCTCGGCTCAACTCGGCTCAATTCAGCTCGGATTTGGAGCGCTACGCAGCAAGTGAGGAAGAGGGAGACAGGGGGAGCGAGCGAGACAGGCGTGGGGAAAGAGACAGCGCTATTGCTCCAAATCGAGGAGTGGGGGATCTGCACTCTGGTCAACCAAGCGAAGTCGTCTTTTGCACCGTGCACAGTGCATGCACCAAGCGCATGCACCCTGAGAGGCTCTGATATAGACCATGGAAGTCTTTAGCCTCCCAAGAAGATTCATGCCCAGCCATATACTAAGTGCCACATATTGGCGTTGCAATATTCTCAGCCATACTGCTCGGTTTCTGAGACCACGTCCGCTGCCCCTAGTATCGTACAGCTCCTCAGTTTGCCTCACGATGCTGAGTGAACACCGTTCTAGCCCTCAGACAAGAATTGAAATCCTTTGACTGACTGGAATCGAACCCGGATACTCCCAGTAAGGGGAAGACGTGGCATTCCTACAGCACTCAAATGTTTTTAAAGAACTTGGAAATATATGAACGGAACTTGCCCCAGATATTCTTCATAAATTACTTTTTATCCTCGTGTTGAAAACTTCACTCAAGCTCTCTTCTGAAGTGGCTACCAACAATGAACAGAAGTTCAAAGTGGAATTTATCCTTTTAATTGGCATCCAAATTGGTGCGCTTGGTCCAGTTTCAAAGATATTCAAGAATCTTAAAGAGCGGAAGATTTTTAATACAGAATGACATGATTCATCGAATCAGTGGACATCATTCTATTTACCAAATGTACCAAACGTAAAAAAAAAACAAATATGAAAGTTCGGTAATACAATACGAAGATGTTCATTGAAGGGACACTAGGGCTAGTTAGAAATGATATAAATACTCGTTATTATGAGGCGTCGACTAAAGCATGCGCTTTGAATGAATGAGGAACATTCACCTGGAAAACTAAAGAGTCCTCCAGGAAAAAATAATTAGCTCTAAGAGATCGTAGTTACGCTTGGTGCTTGTCCATTTTAATTCAAGGCATGAGGTGAGTTAGATTATGTTTCAATGTTAATGTTAAGATACCATGAAGCTCGCTGACAGAAACATACATTTAGGGAATATCGTCGTTGCCGGGACAAAACCTCCTATCTGTTAATATTTTTGGAGATATACTGACCCGCAGCACATACGTTTGCTTTGACCACATTCACACAATATTGCACCTTAGATGACAGTACCTTACCGGCCAGAGTTCTAAGCTAAAATATTTCACATAGGAGGTTTTGTCCCGGCAGCGACGATATACAATACGTACATTTATAAATGGGCATGTAGGCCTACTCAGTTCGGTAGTATGAAATTGATAATTTGAGTTTCCAAAAATTACTCAGAAGGGCAAAAGCAAGTCGGGAACTCGTTCGAACATTAAAACACTGGAAGATCTCTTACCTTGGCCACATCCTTACAAAAGACCGTTACCTCATCTTACAGCGGGTAGTACAAGGCAAAATAAGGGTCGAAGAGGTGTCGGGAGGAGGCGAACATCATGGGTTGGAAACATCAAAGAATGGACTGGAATTTACAGTGTTCACAGTGATCCACCTAGGAATAAATCGTACTGCATTCACCACAGTGATCGCCAACGTCAGGGGGCCTGATATGGTACTGTGAAGAAGAATAATACTCAAAACTGATCCAGTATATTGTGATTCTAGGTAGGGCCTATACCATTTTTTAACAAAAAACGAGGGTCATGGAAAGGCGCATGTGTTTCGCTCATTTATTTATTTATTTATTTATTTATTTATTTATTTATTTATTTATTTATTTATTTATTTATTTATTTATTTATTTATTTATTTATTTATTTATTTATGCGCTTTGAATGAATGAGGAACATTCACCTGGAATTTATTTATTTATTTGTTTATTTATTGTCTTGTTTTATATGGTGGGACTCAGGCTATGAAACCTGCTATGCTGTCCGACCGTACATACACCTACATGAAGAGTTAAATATACACTAAATTATCTACAGTTTGATATCTTAAGGTATCAATTACATGTTTTAATTAATCTAATACTTAGCTACGATCTAATCCTACTATGTCATAAGAAATTATTATTATTTGTTAACCAGGTTTGACAGAGTTTCATAAAGCGTAGGTGGTTTGACACGCTCCTAATTTCAGCAGGTAGGGAATTCCAAATTCGGCTGGCGGCGACTATAAATGATCTGCTGTTGCCAGTTGAGCGGTGAATGGGAATGCTTAGTACTGCGGTGGATGATGATCTGGTAGGAATACTAGAAGGTGATGCTAGGTAATGGAATTGTGTGGCAAGGTGTTCAGGTGTGTTAAGGTTCAGTATACGATGTAACAGGGAAATAGTGTGTAAATTTCGTCGCTCTCTTAAGCGTAGCCATGAAAGCCTATTAAATGCGATAATATTGTTAATATTATGGATATACTAATCCGAAAATGTGGCACTCGATTTGCTGTCTTAAATATTGCCAAAGATATTCTTCATGAATTATTTTATCATCCTAATGTTGAAAAATTCACTCAAGCTCTATTGTGAGATGGCTGTCAACGATGAACAGACACTCAATTTATGAAGGCTAAGAAGGAAAAGCAATTACGTAATAAGGAGATGCATATTTAACACGCATTTCGTTACAGTATTAGAGTATTGTAATATATCGCACCTCGCGTAATCATTCAGCTGGATTCCAGATAGCCACTGCCTTGAGAAGGAAAGGACTTGAAGTGCATGAAAAGGTCATAGGCCTTAGCGCGAACGAATCTGCACGTCTCGTGGACAAAATCACCTACTCCATAATTATCATTTGTGCAGTAATGATCGAATATACACTTCGGCCTGAACAGAGCATTGACACATTACTGTACATTTACAACTGATCTACGTTTAGGAGCATCAACCTGGTGATCTATGTTCATTTAACTTTTGTGTGTATGGATACCACACTTAACATTATTACGACACTATTGAAGGAGGGTGTGTTGAGTTCTTAAGGATACTTATGTTGAGGGGCAGTAGTATGCTATATCTGTTAAATATTCAGTCCGGATGCTGGCTGAATCCTCAAATAGCACCAAGTGAAGGTTATTTTGTTACAGAGAAACTGCAGAGACCAATGGCGGTGGCGTACATAGGAGTGCAAGGATGAGGAGGAATTAAGTAGATTATCATTGCTTTCTTCACTATGTCATAATGTGATATTGCAGGACAATTGTCCCACAAGTGAATCGTAACATCCAGACTCACTGGTCATGCTCCAAAGAACCTGGCTTAAAATGCTATTAAATCGGCCAAAAAATACATATTTTTATTCATCAATGTACCCAACTAGTCATAATCACCTTGCGTTAATGAAACAAAGAGACAACGAACATACCTCCGTTAGGGTGCGCCTGAAATGAGCCGCAATACGTCGGGACAAGGACTCGAATTTACTTTAATCTATTCTGAGCGTCTGTTATCTAATAAATTTTGTTTATTATTTGCACTTGTGCCGTAATGTACTTTTATCACCGATTTTAATAGGAAATTAACATTGGGAGAAAGCGTGAAGTGTCGTTACATACATACATACGACGAGATTTTGATTGGGTGTTCGAGAATGTAATAAGCAGGAGGTAGTTCAAACTGGTCATGAAGATTTGTTACTTGGACTACTAATTTCTTATAATGGAGTCCATTAAATTTATCACCTATTGTGCAGGTAATATTTTAACATTGCAGCCAGGTTTTGTATGCATCTGACACCTTATTTGAATAGTCAGGATACTGGCCATCGGTTCATAAGGACCTGGGTACATCCTTACCGGGACAGGGATTTTAAATTCGAATGGTTAGTTATCTTCTTTCAGGACTAGGTTGGAACTCGATGCAGATATGGCACAGTTTAACCGCTGGGTACCGTTCCTGACGCCAATCCTATGTGAAGAAACGTGTTCACTATTGAGTGTTTGTGTAGTCGGTGGAAGTATGGTGTGTTGCGTATTTATACACGGAAGTATATTAAATTGGGAAAACAGCCAGAAAGAAGAAGAAGAAGATGATAATGATGATGATGATGATGATGCTTGTTGTCTTAAGGGGCCTAACATCGAAGGTCACCGGCCCCAGAAAGAAGAAGAAGTATGAGATGCAATACGTCGGGGCAAGGACTCGAATTTACTTTAATCTATTGTGAGCGACTGTTATCTAATAAATCGTTGTTATCTAATAAAGTATCGTTGTGTGCCAAGCGCTGAATTATGTTCCCACTATTGCATAAGTGACTATGTGACGTGACTTATCTAACATTATTTGCTCCCTGAGTCCGGCAGCCCTCCAGCAGTTACAAATTGCATTAAGTGTAACTTGGGATAAGAGCCAGTTTCAGATCAGAAGTTGATTGTTTCGTGATCTAGGCTCCAAGATCGACACCTGCATGGTTGGTCAGCACTGCAAGTACAGACATACGGGAGACCTCCCATGGAACATTGAAGAACTCCTTTCAGGGGAAAATCCTGCCTATTGAAGGGATTTTAAACGCACGGTACTATTATTATTACAATTCTAATTTCAAATATTGAATGAACAACAGCGAAGTCCGACTCTATTTCAGCCTGGACTAAATCGGAAAGTATAAATAATTATTTCATACATTTCCTCGTCGATATAGTAGGGAAGTACATTGCTTCGGCCAATAAAATGATGTGATGTGGTGTCATGTGGCCTCCGGAGAGGTCCAGTGTAGATCCTTTCACTTGACACATATAGGTGACCTGTGCATCTTGATATGTGACGATGATATTGAGGTATGGAGACCGTAAAACCCGATGTTCGCACATAGCCTAATCCTATTGAATTACGCCAAGGGTTCCACTCAATGTTTAACATCTCAATCCGACTAACGAATCGCCATCAGCAGAGTATTAGGGTTACAAAATGTGTACGATCACCTCTCCTACCTGCTGGACTACTTTCTGATGGTGAAATTTGTTTCGATAACGGATCTCGAACCAGATAAACATGGTGTCTGGACGCAGAGGCTCGATGTAATAATGGCTTGTTTTATGCAGTTTTAAGAGTTTCTTGCTTAAAGAATACATCTACATAAATCACTTTGTAGGGGATCCGCCGCCTGTAATTTTGTTTGTTTTGCAATTTTTTTGAGATATTTATACGAATTAGGTAAGCTGAAAATTGTATCAGTGGTTTATCGTTTTTGTGTCTGTTTGTCCGTATGCCTGTTTGTGCGTCTGTACCACCATTACGTCGAAACGGCTGGACAGATCTCGATCAAACTTTATATATGGAGTATACTCATCCAGGGGAAGGTTTTGATAAGCATACGATTTAAGAATCTCTGCATAGACGTGGTATTTATTGGGAAACCCCAACAGATTTCTTCCATTTTCTCTTATACTATAGTTTTCTGTCACATTAAATAACTTTTGTTATGAGCATAATTTCCCTTACTCTTCAAATGACGGAGAAACTTACCACTTTATGAGCGTTTCAACCTCTGCACTGAGTGGCCGACAGACCGACAACTAACCTACTGGTTACCATGGCAATGCCTGAGGCTGCTTGCCAACAGGGAAGTATCGTAATGTCATTTTCGTCAACATTCCTATAAACTTGTGATTGTTCATTGCGTAGAAGCCAAGAGAGACGCCATACTGCCATTCTGTGGGACATTTGCGGAATACCAGTACCGTTGGAGGTTACAATCGTCTTCGAATGGCACTAAAGGGGTTGTTAATATTTGAACACTAGAAAACGTACCCATGCTGCGTTACAGTATTATACATTGTATACGGAATTCTACGTAAGTCACTGCACACGCAGTGAGTAAGATTATATGAAATTGCACATTTCATGGCGCTATCCGAGAATCAAAAGGAGAAGACCCCATGCATTGTTTCCGCTGTAAGATAAACGTTGGTGAAATTTAGATGATAACGGGAGGCCGAGTACGGGAGTTTCTACAATACCGGTAGGCTCACTTGCCAGCTGCCATTCGCAATAGAGACGGATAGTGTTTAATAATAATGACAGCACCCCACCCCCTTTTTCTAATGCCGTCGCAATAGTGTTGGAGAGGTTTGATTGCAATCGAGAAATGCTACGCTATCTACAGTATAGATAATCGAGATACGACAACAAGGCATAGGACCAAAGTTGAAGCTCTCTCAAAATTGAGCAGTGATTTTGTAATCTGCTTTGCAAAACGAAAGCAGTTACCTCGAAACGAAGATCTGAGCCGTCATTGAAATAGACTCCCTATTTCAACATTTTCCTGTGCCTAAATGTAATACATTTGAACGGCCTGGAATATTCCCTCAAAGGAAAGAGCATGCAGTGTCCAAGCGAAATTAATTATATAACAAAGGGACGCAATGTGTAAGGGACGTATCACACGTAGTCTACGGATTTTACAGGAAATGAATGGTATAAGAGAAAATAGAAAACTGTTGTGGTTTCCCTATAAACTCCCGTTTTGTTCAGTTGTTTTTAACTCACATGCATATCTAAACCTTCGCCTGGATGACTATACTCTATGAAGTTTCGTCTAGATCTATCCAACCGTTTCTTCCTGACGGTGGAGCAGACGGAGAAGCAGACAGACAGAAAAACAGACACGAATGGTTAAAAAAACCACTGATACGGTCTTGAGTTAACCTAAATCGGACAAATATCTGAAGGAATGGCAAAACAAACGAAATTACAGACAGCGGACGCACCAAAACTGTATTTATATAGGCTAGATAAGCATGGACACGTATATAAGTGCAGACCTTCACTTCGAGATTTATTGTTCTTAAACGGCAGGTCGAATCAGCAAACGGATTCCGCCAACAGACGACTCGTTTAGTGTTCTACATGGTTGCTCTTATGACATTTTCCCTCTATCCTATATTTATGGGTTAGACTGAGTTAGAAACATTAAATAGGGTGAAAATTGGGTACAAATTACACACATTATTTTATTTTTCTGATACTTATACAGCAGCTGGCATCATAAAATTTGGCTAACATATGACCACTGGTCGTGTCAATGTACGTACCTCATTTGATGATTTTATCCTTCCTATAATGAGCCTCCGTGGCTCAGACGGCAGCGCGCCGGCCTCTCACCACTGGGTTCCGTGGTTCAAATCCCGGTCACTCCATGTGATATTTGTACTGGATAAAGCGGAGGCGGGACAGGGTTTTCTCCGGGTAATCCGGTTTTCCCTGTCATATTTCATACCATCAGCACTCTTCAATATCATTTCATTTCATCTGTCAGTCATTTATCATTGCCCCAGAAGAGTGAGACAGGCTTCGGCAGCCGGCACAATTCCTGTCTTCGCCACTAGATGGGGCTTCATTCATTCCATTCCTGACCCGGTCGAATGACTAGAAACGGGCTGTGGATTTTCATCCTTCCTGTTAGTGTACCAAACATTAAGATATACAGTACGTGTAAAACGTACAAAATTAACTTAAAATTGAGAAATGCAGCTCTATTTAACGTATAAGGGATCGAGATACGACATTATGTCACAGGAACAAATTTGTAGCTCCCTCCAAATTTAATCGCGATCGTGCTTACTGTTTTGCGATACAACATGCCGTTTAGCCAACAATTTCCAAAGCGAATGTTTGCACCGTCATTGAAGTTGTCTCCATATTTCGATATGTTTCGGGGCCAAAAATTATACATTTGAACAGCTTGGGATTTTTCCTCAAAGGAAAGAGTTTCCAGGTTTCTGGATTAGCATTCGCACACATACGGAGTAATTAAGGAACAAGGTATTACAGTTGGTAAAAAATGGAATTAATATAAAATAGGATTATAACTGAGGAGACCCGGATGGGACAAATATGTAAATACCAAGTGTATGTTTTGTAAAATGAAATGACCCTCACTAAATTGTGACGATATGAGTTAGGATGTAAGAAGGCAGTAACAGCGGAGAAGTCAAGGCGCATGGATTCTTAGGTAAACACATAAGAAAATGGCTTATTGTGTTATTACTTAAGCGTAAGTAAGCAAGACAGAAGCAATAAATCAAAGCGCCAAATAAAAGTAGAGGAGAAATTAGTAAAATGTATAGCAAATGCCAGAAAACACCTTACGGTGTGAAATCATGGTCTACACACCGCTGTACTTTGTGATACGACTTTCCGAAAGGAAGGTCTACACCGTCGTTAAAATTGCATCCATATTCCGATATTTTCCGGGGCCAAAAGTTATACATTTGCATAGCCTGGAAGATGTATTTCCTCAAAGAAAAGATTGTCCAGGTTTCGGGATTAGTAATTGCATACATACGGAGTAATTATGGAAGAAAGTAATACAGTTCAGAAAGTTGAAATTAATAGAAAATAGGATTATAACTGAGGACAGCGGGATGGGTACAAATATGTAAATTACAAGTGAAAATATTGTAAAATCAAACGACCCTCAGTAAATTATCCTGGTATGAGTTAGGGATATAAGAAGTAACAGAGGAGAAATTTAGGCGCAGGGATTCTTAGGTAAACAGATAAGAAAATGAGTAATGGTGTTAGGACTTAAGCTATTCGAGGACGGTTATAACCTCCAACGATATTCCGCCAATATCCCGCAGAATGTCCGATTGACCCCTCTCCTGCTTTATACTCAAAGAACAACCACGAATTTATAGGAATTATGACGAAAATGGCAATACGTTACTTCCCTGCTGGCATGCAGTCAGAGACGTTGCCATGGTAACCTGAAGGCTCGTTGTCGGACACTCAATGCAGAGCATAATACCCGCAGAAAATAATAAATTTCTCCGTCATTTCAAGAGTAAGGTAAATTTTGGACATGACAAAAGTTGTTTGTAATGAAGGGGCGTTTCACATAAAGTTCACGAACTTTACAGAAAATCAATAGTATAAGAGAAAATGGAGGAAGACCGTTCTTGTTTCCCTATAAACGCCCCTTCTATTCAAAGCTTTTAAAATGATATGCATGTCGAAAACTTCCTCGGGATGAGAATAATCCAAATATGAAGTTTGGTTGAGATCTATCCAGCCGTTACGCCGTGATGGTGGAACAAACAGACAAACAGACACGAAAAGTAAAAACCACCGATTCGGTCTTGAGTTGACCTAAAACGGATAAATATCTGAATAATTGAAAAAAAAAAACGAAATTACAGATAGCGGACCCCCAACAATTTTATTTATATAGATATGAAGGTTTGTCAAGATCTATCCAGCCGTTTGTCCGTGATATCAGAACAGATGGACAAACAGACAGACGGACAGACGCGAAAGCTAAAAACCACTGATACGGTCTGAGTTGACCTAAATCGGATAAAAATTTGAAAAATTGGTAAAGCAAACATAATTACAGACTGCGCACCTCCTCGAAATTTATTTAAAGCCGAGAGGCAGATATCGCGATCCTCAGTCACCCATACACAACACGGACTCCAGAATGTGATATTACCGATTTTTTGTTACCATGGAATAAATTAAAGACTAATTTGAAGGTTGCTAATATAATATCACTCCCAGTCATATCTTCCGCACAGCGCTCATTTTAATTCATATGTTGGGCATCTACCTTAGTTAAAGTAATGACCACTTACTTCCCACTCCTATTCCTTTCCTATCCTATTGTCGCCGAAACATGCAGTATCTAATTTAGTGCTACGTTAAAACGTCACAAAAGAAATATATAAAAATTCGGGGACTTTCCTTATTTAGGCATTAAATCGAACAATAATTATTTGTTAACTTTGTGATACTGGTGGTGTTTATTAGTTTAGGGAGAAACATAAAGATATATTGTGTATTTGATGTCAGTATTCTACTCTACTTAGATAAACTGAGTACAAAACTTACATGTTGCGTGTTTTACTCGTTCATTCGATAGCCGCATAATGGAGGCATTGAGCGTGGGTATAACGAGGGAGCGAATTAATTTGAAGGCCCAGCAGGACGGCAGGTGAATGGAGAGGTAAGGTAGACAGCCCTTAACGTTAATTAACATGACGTCATTCTTAGGGGAACGTGCTTTTGCTTGCTTCCTTGCATCTTCGGGTCATGCCTGTAATTAACAAGCGTTAAAATTTGTCCTGGGCATATAACGTCGTCTGTCGGGGACTGTTAAGTCTTATGTTTACAAAGTTAGGAGTACGAAAACTTTCTAACCAATGCATTTCGTGACTAATTGCATAAAAATTTGAGCCGAAAACTGAAAGTAAATTAATTCTATTAATTGTGGATAATGCAGTACAGCCAAGGTCCACCTCCTAGCGAATGATCAGTATAGCGCCTTTTGGTTCAGAGAGTACCGGGTTCGATTAGTAGTCAGTTCTGGGAGTTTATCCACATCTGGTTAACTGTTGCGGCTCGGGGACTGAATATTTGTACTTATATTAATTCGTACTTCTCCATATACACACAACAAATCACACTAATAAACACCCCTGAGACGCGCAAAAGTGAACACATTTCCATTGGCATGAAATCCGGCCATAAAAATCGATCATCCCCACATCTGTTACCGACCTAAAGTAACTAAACAAAGTATTCCAGTCATGCTTATTCACCCGAATATATTTTCATTCCTCGTTCAACCACTTAGAAAAACAGAAAATCCTTCAAATGAATGAAGACATTAGATATGAACACTGTTACTTCTCCACTTTGAAAGGTAATTGTTTTAAATTAAACATATTAGGATTCTATCGTCTGATTTAAAGTTACACTGGAATAATTTAGAGACCAATTTCTTCTTGAGGCGCCTTCTCCTAGCAGAGGTTGGCGGTCCACATAGCCAGCTCTGGACGTGATGTTGCAGCATGGAATGCATCTTCTGAAGTGCAGTTGTGCCATCTTCGGATGTCCTTCAGCCATGAATTCTTCCTCCTGCCAACAGACCTTTTCCCCTGTATTTTACCTTCAATGATGAGTTGTAATAGCTGGTACTTCTCGCCTCTCATAATGTGCCCTAGATATTGGGTTTTTCATTTTTTAACAGTAAGTAATAGTTCTTTTTGTTTCTTCAAGCGATGAAGGACTTCGCCATTTGAAATTTTCAGCACCCATGGTATTCGGAGTAGGCGGCGATATAGATACATTTCAAAAGCATCAATTCTTTTTTCTAGATTTTGGTCAAGGGTCCAGCTTTCACATCCAAAGAGAAAAATGGAGAATACATAGCACCGAATCATTCACATTCTTAATTGCACACTTAGGTCCTATTTTATAAATAGCTGTTTCATGCTAAAAAATTGCCTCCTGGCCTGTTCTATTCTAGATTTCATCTCTCTCTTGGAATCACATTCCTCATCTAGCACAGTACCCAAGTATTTGAAGGAGGATACTAGTTCAATCTTACTGCCGTTTATTGACAGGGTTGCTGGAATTTTTTCTTTTAGGGAAGACTACAACTTTGGTCTTGGAAGCGTTGACAAACAGCCCAAACTCTTCACTGCGCTGGACTAATTTGTCTATCATGCGTTGGAGCACAGGTAATTCATTTGCTATGACAACAGTATCATCTGCGTACCTGATATTGTTAATTGCCTGTACATTTATAACTATCCCGCTGTTTTCCTCCAACACCTCCTTAAATATTGCCTCAGAATAAATGTTGAATAAGAGAGGTGAGAGCACACAACCCTGACGAACACCTTTTCTGATTGTAGTCGCTTCTGATGTTCTTTGGTCGATTTTGACATCTGCGGTTTGATTCATGTACAGTGCGCTGATAATGTGTAAATCGCATTGGTCAATAGCAGTCGATCTTAATATCTCTATCATCTTTTCATATTTCACACAGTCGAAGGCTTTTTTTGTAGTCAATAAAACAAGTATATACATAGACATTCATGTCCCTGCACCTCTGTACTAGTACATTTAAGGAGAAGAGTGCTTCACGTGTGCCGACCCCATTTCGGAAGCTAAAATAATAGTGCCTATCACTCTCAGTCGTATCTTCCGAACGGAGCACAACAGTGTAAATTATTATTTCAATTCAGTAAAATAGATAGTTCTATAGGACCCTCCATGGCTCAGACGGCATCGCGTCGGCCTCTCGCGGCTGGATACCGTGGTTCAAATCCCAGCCACTCCATGTGAGATTTGTGCTGGAAAAAGCGGAGGCGGGACAGGTATTTCTCCGGGTACTCCGGTTTTCCCTGTCATCTTTCATTCCAGCAACACTCTCCATTCTCATTTCATAGCATCTATCAGTCAATATTTAATCACTTTGGGAGTGGCGACCCCATCGTACTAATAGCATATATCTGATTCATTCATTCCATCCCTGACCCGGTCAATGACTGGAAAACAGGTTGTAGGTTTTCATTTCATTTTCAGAAAGTTCTATAAAAAACACGGATTTGGACGAAGAGGTAAACTCTGACTTATGTAGAGGGTGACGTGGCATTTACAAGCCACTTCTATTTGATGGTTTGACAATGACCGAGGGCTATTGTCGGTTAATGATTCCTATTTATGCTCGTTGTAATATATCACACTGCGGAATATCACCATCTTATGACCCTTATTAAGGCACTTGTCAATGACTGATGACAAGAAATCTAGACATAGTAGTTTCCTTCAGTATTTCATCATTTCCATCGCCACGAATACGAATTCTAATCCGATGGCTTCCTTTTAAAATCTCGTATGTCCCAATGCAGTCCGCCTCTGTGGTGTAGTGGTTAGCGTGATTAGCTGCCACCCCCGGAGGCCCGGGTTCGATTCCCGGCTCTGCCACCAAATTTGAAAAGTGGTACGAGGGCTGGAACGGGGTCCACTCAGCCTCGGGAGGTCAACTGAGTAGAGGTGGGTTCGATTCCTACCTCAGCCATCCTGGAAGTGGTTTTCCGTGGTTTCCCACTTCTCCTCCAGGCGAATGCCGGGATGGTACCTAACTTAAGGCCACGGCCGCTTCCTTCCCTCTTCCTTGCCTATCCCTTCCAATCTTCCCATCCCTCCACAAGGCCCCTGTTCAGCATAGCAGGTGAGGCCGCCTGGGCGAGGTACTGGTCATACTCCCCAGTTGTATCCCCCGACCAAGTGTCTGAAGCTCCAGGACACTGCCCTTGAGGCGGTAGAGATGGGATCCCTCGCTCAGTCCGAGGGAAAAACCGAACCTGGAGGGTAAACAGATGATGATGATGATGATGTCCCAATGCTCTTCTTACCCATCATATTCGTTAGGACTGGTCACGCCTCGCAGACACATATTCATGCAGTCCACGAGCATAACTTTCGTTGTGTTTATTTTCCTGCGCTAATGTGCCAACGAAAATAAACCTTAAATATATTACTGTAGGAGTGCGTAAATTCACCGTACAAACAACTTTTATTCAATACAGCATGGTAAAGTCCATTTCAATTAGAGTACCCATCTCCCAATGGGTACATACGCTGTTTCATACATTTTGGCTATGTGAAAACCCAAAAACTGAAATATGATACACTTTTTGCTATCATCCTCAAGTGAGAAGCCTATAATTTTGAGAATGATTGTTCTGATAACTAGATGTTTAATGTTTTGGGGACGATAACTATTCTAGGAACTTCGTTCACAACACCATCCAGCCCTGGGGGAACAGAAAAGCTAAGGGTTATTCTGCCCGAAGGCAGGTCCGAACCTCCGCAGAGGTGGTCCTGACCCGGAGTTTACATACGGTAGGGTGGCCAGTTCCTTTCCGCTCCTCCATTCCCTTATCCCCCGCCAACAGCGCGTGGCAACCCATCCAACTCCTGACCACGCCCAATGTTGCTTAACTTCGGAGATCTCACGGGATCCGGTGTTTCAACACGGCTACGGCCGTTGGCTGGGGGAACAGGATGCATGGAATAAAGTACCAAATCTGTCTCTGGATCGGACTATAAAGACCTGGCCATTAAGGGAATCAGTAACAACGTCGATGGTAAGTCCGAGGAAGAAATAGCTTGACTGAACTTTATTGATAAGCTACCTTTAGCACTGAGCACTGTAAACAGACGGTGGCAAACTTCCAGCTCCACACAGCAAAATAATGTTACGGCTGTTACGCGCGGTATTAGCCGAGAGGACTAGACCAATAAACACTCCAGGCCATTTCAATAATCGATAACACCACATTATGTAGAAATAAAACATTCAGCTGGACTGTTCAACGGGATAAAACCATACGCGACAACACGGAATATCAGAACGTAGGAAGTAAGGCTGATAAGGAACAGTGTCTATAGAGTTCCATTCTCCCGTTCCCTTCCCAGTATATCTCGTCCATAACTTGCCATACGAACAAATGTGCAGGAGATTCATGAAGGAAACTTAGTAACATACAGCATTTCGATTAGACTAGCATGAAAGGTGATCTATCGAATCAACCCCTATTTCTTTTCACACGAATGACAAAATGAATAGCAAAAATATTTGACGTTACCTTTAAGTACCAAATTTCACGAAATGCCATCGAGTTGTTTACCCGTAATGTTGTAATAGACGATCAGACACAAGTGAAACTGAACCTAACCTAGGTCGTTGCTTCTCTTGTTGTATATAACCACTTAGTGGCAGGTTAAAAATATTACCCTGATGATATCGCTCCGAATGGCCTTTGACGTACCAATTTACTTCTGCTCAGCCCGAAGGTCTGCAGAGTATGTAGTAACGCGTGGTCAGGGTGACGCTCCCTGTCAGTCGTTATTCATGGCATTATCAACCGGGTCACCATCAGCTACTAAAATGTAGTCCGACTCGTTGACTGAACGGTCAGTGTACTAGCCTTCGGTTCAGAGGGTCCCGGGTTCGATTCCCGTCCGGGTCGGGGATTTTAACCTTAATTGGTTAATTCCACTGGCACGGGAGCTGGGTGTATGTGTTGTCTTCATCCTCATTTCATCCTCATCACGACGCGCAGGTCGCCTACGGGAGTCAAATAGAAAGACTTGCACCTGGCGAGCCGAACCCGTCCTGGGATATCCCGGCACTAAAAGCCATACGACATTTCATTTACTAAAATGTAATCACACTACTTAGCGAAATTCGAACCAGTCCTCAGATCGAGGTAAAGAACCCTGATGAACACGGAAATCGAACCCGGCGCCTCGTTGTGCGAAGCATACGCGCTCCTCTACACGACGCGGCTAGGTAGCGTCGGGTTAAAATTAAAAAAAAAAGACACTGACATAAGGACATTCCTGAATAGAGATATTGGACCTTATAATATACCGAGTAAAACTGCAACGTGAGTGGTATAAAATGCTGTACGCAGTCGAATGAACACGATATAGGTGTTTTGTTTATTACTCTAGTGCCTCAGCGTTCAGTTGAACGTTAATGAAGGCATATACTTTTTTATCGTCTGACTTCGCTGGATTCCATCAATATCCCATGTAAAAGATGTTCTGAATATCTACGATACATAGATCGATGTTAACTGTAGAAAACTGGAAACTTATTCTCTGACCAGTTTGGATGCTTCCATCGGGGCAGTTCTAATCGACAACGTACATTTTAGTGGAACGAACCAAGTTTTAAATGAGGAATTTGTACGATATATGGAATTAGACAACGATTGTTATAAAAATTAATTACTGTATTATTAATTTACTCCGAACATTTCCGTACGCGCTATTTCGTAAGAAATGAAGTGATTGCTCAATTTCAAAACGATTATTTACTTTTCAAATAATCGCTTTCAGCTGTATTAACAACCGTTTCAGCTTACGGTTCCGCTATTTATAACATTTAATCTACTTGTCAATTCTCTTGTCTCATTTTCGTACTATGTGTATTTACGATGAAACAAAATAATTGTGTGAATTTTATATTCAATATCATTTCTCAGGTAAATTTCTCCTCTTACTTTCTATTCATTTCTTCCATGTCTCACGGATATAATTAAGTCTTTGATTTCTTACGAAATTCAATGAAAATGGATTCACCTTATGTTAGAATCTGCCTGTGTTTAAACTGTATCCACCACTTCCTTCATGTCCGAGCAGCAAGAAGTTCTTGCTGTATGGTTTGTCCATCAATTTAGTGATCGTATAATAGACACATCGGATTATGGAGGAATTTAATTTGAAGACACAATAGGATGGCAGATGAATGAAGAGGTAATGTAGACAGGCCTAACCGTTAATTAGCGTGACGTCATTCATACGAACCTGCCGCTACCGCTAGGCTCCATTCATCTTGCCTGCCAATAGTGTGTGGGCTGGAGATATCCCTGGGACGAGAGAGTCATGGTTTCCCAAAACATGCACCTCACTGATATGTGGAGCTGTTATTGATTTGGCAGTTTACCAGACTTTTTTTTTTTACCAGAATATAAATAACTCTCCGTCTAGAAAGGAATCGGTAATATTCCTTAAGTGGCCGCTCATGTAAAACAAAACAAGGAAGATGGAATTTATAATCTATTACTAGCAGTTACCACCGGCTTCGCTCACGTTGATTTGATAATTTGTTAACCCTCTACTGCATGAATTATTTTTCGTTTTCGTTTGGCGAAGAAAATTTCAAACTTTAATGTTCAACATACGCTCAGTTTATTAGATGTACCAGCAATTCTTAACTGGGGCTAATAGCTTAACACTATATGTGATGTGGATTGCCATTGTTGAATATATATACGATTTTTTCACGATTTTACGCTAAGCTTTTAACATTCAAAGACCGAACATTACTACCTACTGGCCATGGGTACGTACTGCAAGGCGCAAGTACAACTTGCAGGACCGTAGGTCGGTAATGTCTTTGAGGTTGAGCCAGAGGTACTCCTGAAGCCTGTGGTAATGTGATGGGGAGGGCCCACGTAAAATAAACGGTGGTTGGTTTGCGTGGAAGTTGACGGGGTGGAAGGAGTACCTTAGGTTGTAGGGCTGTTTTGTCTTATGTTATGTAAAAAAAATATGTGTTTAAATGATTGTACAGTTGAAGGTGTGCCGTAAAACTACCTCTGTCTACAATATTTATCCATTTATACAGGTGAAAAGTTATTTGTTGCCTAAGGCAACAGTATGCAGTAGAGGGTTGAAAGTTATCATTCCTTGGTACTATATTAAGGCAATATGAAAATCCTTAAAGTATAAAAACTCACCAAAGAATTGAGTTTGTAGGAGGAACTGTTTATAAACCACATTTTTGGTATTGCCTTATGGAGTTAAGATGACCACGTGGTATTTTTTTATTGATTATTGGTGGGTGGTTCAAACTCACTCTGCTCTCAAGTCGAAAATTAGAACTAGTTCATTTATATTTAAAAAGAGAATTCCACGTCAAATCAATCAATCAATCAATCAATCAATCAATCAATCAATCAATCAATCAATCAATCAATCAATCAATCAATCAATCAATCAATCAATCAATCAATGCTGATTTGCGTTGAGGGCAGTCGCCCAGGTGGCATTTTCCCTATCTGTTGTTTTCCTAGCCTTTTCTTAAATGATTTCTTTGACATAGGATATTTATTGAACATCTCCGTTGGTAAGTTATTCCACTCCCTAACTCCCCTTCCTATAAGTGAATATTTGCTCCAATTTGTCCTCTTGTATTCCAACTTTATCTTTCCTACTTTTAAAGATGCCACTCAAACTTATTCGTCTACTAATGTCATTCCACGCCATTTCTCTGCTGACAGTTCGGAACATACCACTCAGTCGTGCAGTTCGTCTCCTTTCTCCCAATTCTTCCCAGCCCAAACTTTGCGACATTTTGGTAACGTTACTCTTTTGTCGGAGATCACTCAGAACAAATCGAGCTGCTTTCATTTGGATTTTTTTCCAGTTCATGAATCAAGTAATTCTGGTGAGGGACCCATACACTGGAACCATACTCCAGTTGGGGTATGACCAGAGACTTATAATCCCTCTCCTTTACATCCTTACTACAACCCCTAAACACTCTCATAACCATGTGCCGAGATCTGTATCCTTTATTTGCAATCCCATTTATGTGATTACCCCCATTGAAGATCTTTCCTTATATTAACACCCAGATACTAATAATGATCCCCAAAAGGAACTTTCACCCCATCAATGCAGTAATTAAAACTCAGAGGACTTTTCCTATTTGCAACCTGACTTTTAACCCCGTTTATGAACATACCATAGCTTGCTGTCCATCTCACTACATTATTGAGGTCATTTTGCAATTACTCACAACATGTAACTTATTTATTACTCTATAGAGGATAACATCATCCGCAAAAAGCCTTACTTATGATTCCAGTCCTTTATTTATAACATTTATATATATAAGAAACATAAAGGTCCAATAATACTGCCTTGAAGAATTCCCCTCTTAATTATTACAGGGTCAGATAAAGCTCAGCCTACTGTAATTCTCTGAGATCTATTTTCTAGAAATAAAGCCACCCATTCAGTCACTCTTTTGTCTAGTCCAGTTGCACTCATTTTTGCCAGTAGTCTCCCATGATCCGCCCTATCAAATGCTTTAGACAGGTCAGTCGTGATAGAGTCCATTTGACCTCCAGAATCCACAATATCTTCTATATCTTGCTCCAATCCTACAAGTTGAGCTTCAGTGGAATAACCTTTTCTAAAACCGAATTGCCTTCTTTCGAACCAGTTATTAATTTCGCAAACATGTCCAATATAATCTGTAACATGTTCAGTTTTGAGATATGACAATCCTCATAAATAATAATTCAACACTTTTTTCACTGCTTTTCACGCCCGGTGACTGCTTTTTTAGAAAACAAAAAGCTCCTGTACTTTTAAGAGATATTCAAAATACCAAGATTCACGTCTGTAACATGTTCATTTCTGACATATACCGTAGAGATACCGGTACTCATTTTTAACAAATCAACCGCTTTTCGATTCTTTTCACCCCTCAAGTGGATTTTCCGAAAAAAAAATATCGTCGCTGCCGGGACACCTCCTCCTATGTGAAATAGCTTATAACTTTGGCCGGTAATGTTCTATAATGTAAGGTGCAATATTGTGTGAATATCGTTAAGGCATTATCGCTCTATATCTCCAAAAATATTATCACATAGGGGGTTTTGTCCCGGCAACGACGAAATGCTTCTTTATTTTTACAGGAAATTATTAATACCAGTTTTCATGTCTGTAACATCTTCCATTTTTTTTTGTATAAGTATATATTAAAAAGAATTCCACATCTTCTTCACTTCTTTCCACCCCTCTTCCTCTTATATGGATTTCCCGAAAACAAAAATACGTGTTTCCTAATTTTTAAATGAAATTCACAACACCAACTTTCACGTCAGTAACATCTTCAGTTTCTTTCAAGTATCCTCATAAAAAGAATTCAACTGATCCTTTACTTACTTTAATCTTCCTCCCTAACCTTAAGACGGTTTTCCGGAAACAAAAAATACTTTTAAAGGAGATTCCAAATATCGAATTTCACCTCTGTAACATCCTTAGTCTTCGCAGATATATATATCCTCATAAAAATAATGCAACTAATTTTTTGAATTCATTCACATCTGTAATATCTTAAGCTTTTATATATAAGTGACTTCAACAAATAATTCAATTATTTCACCCTCTTAATTGGATTTTCCGAAAACAAAAGAATGCAGTGCCTTTATTTTTAAAGGAGGTTCCAAGTACCAATTTTGACGTCTGTAACATCTTTATATTTTGATATTTAAGAATCCACATAAAAGTAACTCAAGCAATTTTTCAATTCTTGCTCAACCCTCCCCCCAAGAGGATTTTCCAAAAACAAAGAAATACACATTTCTTTATTTTTAAAGGAGGCTCCAACCACCAATTTTCACCTCTGTAACCTCCTTAGGTTTTGAGATATCACTATCCCAATAAAAATAATTCAACCCCATATTCAGTCCATTATACCCCCGCACCGCCCCATTAAATGATTTTTTCGGAAACAATAAATACATATTTCTTCAATTGTACAGGAGACTCCAAATACCAATTTTCAAGTTTGTAACAATTTACGTTTCTGAGATGTGCTGTATGAATAGTCTCTTTTATTAAATTCACCCCCAATGTCATTCCTGTTAACCGCTCAGTAATTGGATTTTCCAAAAAGAAAAAGAACGTTGTTTCTCTTTTTGTAAAGTTATTCCAAATACCAATTTTCATGTCTGTAACACCTTTTTTTTGTAACGTAAGTATCTTCATGAAAGGTATTCAACACTCTTTTAAACATTTCACAGCCCCTTAAGGGGATTATCCGAAACCGAAACAAAATACGTGTTTTTTTATTCTTATAGGAAATTCCAAATACCAATGTTTACATTTGTAAACTCGTAAGGTTTAAATATATGGATATGTTCATTTAAATAATTCAACCCTTTTTCACCCACTTAGGGACTGAATATCCAAAAATCCTGCCTTAGTGAGAACTTACACTCTAATATAAATGTATCCCCAAAATTTTCTCTTTAAGTCCAGTAGTTTTGCCTCGGCGATGATGAGTCAGTCAGTCAGTCAGTCACGACATGTTATTTCATATATAGGGATTACGTCGTTGTACATAGGAGGAGGATGTCTAATATTGATTTCAATGATTTTACTTATAGCCAATATCCTTGTGCAATAAAGGTTCATATGAATTTCTTTCATATTATTACATTGCACTTACATCCTGAGGGTAGTGGTATATTTTACCTGGATATACTTTTCTGATGGAATATGAATTACGGATTATGGATTACTGAAATGTTCATGTCCATTTACAACACAAACATTTACAATAATTATAATAGTGACATCTATGAGCGAATTAGCAGGAATCAATCATATCTTTGGATATTTACATTAAGTCTGATTCAGAGAGATCAACATGGACAACACAATTTCAATCCTTTGGTACAGTATGTATCAATGAATAATGCGTGAACTACACGAAATTGCCGAATAAATACGTTCGATGGAATTGTTTAATGGTAACGAAACAAAAGGTGGCTACTTGTTAGCGTATCTAAAGACCTACTGTTGCGAGTGCAATTCAGTAGCCTACAATGAATTCTTTCAATATTTGTTTTAAATTTAAACTGACATTTTAAGGGTATCGTCTCGCTAGTCATATGTGACTCCAGTACCTGCAGGCCATCTCTCTGGACAACAGTCATCATGACAAGCCAACGCCCTAATGCCTAATGTAATGTTGCGCCGTGGTTATTGAGTATTGTTCGTTGTTAGACAGGCATTTAAACATCCTTCAAAAGTAATTTGATTAAAATCACTATCATATTAGTGATTGAAATCATTTGATTTAATTCCAACCCTGACCCTTGCCCTGTAATACTATTCAAAATAGAAGTATGAATTAATCCTAGGCAATATTTACTGTATACGGCGAAGTCAAAGCATGAAATGAGCGGATGGGTTGCGGAATTATAAACACTCCTCATCTGGGATGATGTTACGATTAAAGATAATCGTACTACACGTTCAGACCCATGACCTGTGCTGTAAACGTTAAGTTATAAAACGAGTGTATAGTGTCATGTTTAAGTGCCGATCCTCCCTTAAGACATCTGCTAGTGCGTTTTCTATGATATTTTCACGCTAAACCCCCTTCGTTAATGCATGTCATGTAGCTACCTATCGCCAATATATAATTTACAAACTGGTTTCCCTTATCGCCAGATACCTTACAGTCAGTCATTCACTCTCTGTTATACAGTCGGTTAGTATTCCTTCTTTTCCCATGATAGAGAGTTCGATCCAGGATGAGAGAGGTGGATCTGAGTTTGTTTAAATACAATTCCGTTGGATTGGCTTCTGGCATGTTAATTTACACCTGTAGGATATTTTATGACAACTCACGATCGCGTAAAATTAATAACAATACGATGTGTTAAAATATAATTAATAATAATAATAATAATAATAATAATAATAATAATAATAATAATAATAATATCCCAGGTGGTAACTCTTCGCAGATATCAACCGTCGTCGACAAGCAACGCATACAATCCTATCGGATTCCAGGGGGGATTGGGAGGGGTGGGGGAAGCGATGACGTCATGCTGAAGATAAGTTGGAGCGTCTTGGAAATCCCAGGCAGTCACAAAAATTCAGATCCAAATATTAGACTTTTCTGGCACTCTTCAACATAAACTCTCTCACACAAACTGGCAAAATGAAACAACTGACCAAAACCCTCAATGAAAACAATATCTCTGAAATTGTAAGAAACCACTTCACAGACGAAGAAAGTTTCGAACGACATGGGTAACGGGTTTTATTTTCAAGAACAAAACCCGGAATAGAGTAATTAAAAATACCCCGATCTTCGATACGGCCTTGGCAGTAAACACCTCAATCCAGAGGCCTCACTTCAATTTTGAACCTATAAAAGATAACGTCGTTGCCGGGACAAAACCTCCTATGTGATAATATTTTTGAAGATATACTGACCGGCAGCACATACATTATGAAGAGAGAGAATGCCTTGACAATATTCACACAATATTGCACCTTAAATGACAGAAACGTATCGGCCAAAGTTCTAAACTAAAATATTTCACATAGGAAGTTTTGTCCCGGCAGCGACGATAAGCTGTACTTAATATCCCTGTGCTGTGAAAATAAAACATTAATCTATATCCACACCCCTGTTAACGATCAAAACCAAATATAAATCTGAGAACACAAATTTTGGAACACTTTCGACACCAGAATTACGAAAATTCCAAAACACCACTTGAGGATCTTAATGGATGATTTCAACACACACGCAGACACACACACACACACACAACACACATACAAAAGATCAAAAATTCAGATACGTCATTGGGTGATACTCGCCTCACAACGGAAGCAACAAGAATTGAAAACGTCTTTTTGAATAATGTGAGAATCTTAACCTCCAGCTGAAGTCCACCCAGTCTTTTCACCTTCCCAGAAAAGAAACTTCATGGCGTTCTCCAAGCTGGATCATGTCACAAGATCTAGAAGGTGCGGTCACGAAATGTAACTTTACGTCGCACCGACACAGATAGGAATTATGGCGACGATAGGACAGGAAAGGGCTAGGAATGGGAAGGACGCGGCCGTGGCCGTAATTAAGGTACAGAACCAGCATTTGCCTGGTGTGAAAACGGGAAACCAGGAGAAACCATCTTCAGGGCTGCCGGCAGTGGGGTTAGAACCCACTATCTCCCGGATGTGAGCTCACAGCTGCGTGCTACCCGCACGGCCAACTCGCCGGGTTGGTCACGAAATGATGAACGTCATGGTCAAAAGTGGGATGAAAATAGATTCAGACCATTATGTCTTAGTAAGTTAAGTTCAGACCCATCCTTTTATACAGGAAAAATAAGCAACCACCCATAACGCACTTCGACACACAGAAACTCAGAGAAAAAATAATGAATTCAAAGAACGCGCCCGGCCAGTGGGTTTGAACTTTAACATTACATAAAGGCAGATGGATCAAACTTCAAAATAAGTAGCAGAGATTAAAACGAAGAAAAAAGACCCCTGGTGGATCGAATTTGCGAACAAGCCTGGGTGCATCGTCTACATACCTGAAAAATGTACTACGCGTTCAAAGGAAATGAAGATTGGAACATATACGAAACCTAACCGGTACAAACGGCGAGGATAATACGGAGTGAGAAACGCAAGTACGAAATGAAACAATTGAACAACATTGAACAGGACTTACACGAAGGATATTATAGTGGTTTTAAAAGAGAAGATAGAAGGGTAAAAGCCTCCCTCCCTCTGCTTAAAAATATTAAACTACAGTACCATCAAACGAAGAATATTATGAAAGACCAGTTAACCCCATCAGAACCAATAAATCAACTTGCCAACACCCGCCGTATTCTACCACGACCCCTATGTGATCAAACATGACGTACGAAGACTGAAATACTACGAGACTTCTGCTGAAGACTCCATGATAGCGTAAATATGGAAATACGGCCTGGAAGCTTTAATAGGCGTCTTGAATAAGGCCATTGTGACACGTGAGGGAACAATTACCGGAGGAGTGGAAGGTAGCTTTAATCCATCCTTTATTCAAGAAAGGCATATCAAAGACATGAGTAACTATCGTGGTTTTTCATTACTCCCAGTAGCATACAAGACTCTTATCATTATCGATCCTAGAACGATTAGAAAAGCAAGTAGAGCACTCGTTTGAGAATACCAAGCAAGTTTCCGGAGAGGCCGATGAGGGGCAGAGCAAGCCCACAAACTTTAAACGATAAGAGGATATATGCTGTATATGGCACGAGGTTTATGGTAAAGGTATATGGTGTGAGTCCGAACATGCGTGCGTAAATTTTCAGAGTTCGGAAAATCACACGACTCCATTGACAGTGATGTAGTGCTTCAAATAATTCCAGATTATTATTATTATTATTATTATTATTATTATTATTATTATTATTATTATTATTATTATTATCGTATGGCATTTACAACAAATGGGAGTCGATGAAATACTGATAGCCGTATACCAGCAACCCTGAATAATATCAAGTCCTAAGTAAAAGTTCGAGGATGCTTCACTGTACCCTTTGAGACTAAAACAGTAGTTAAACAGGGAGATGGACTCTCGCCACACTTGTTCAACTGCGTGCAGGAAACTATAATACAGGACTAACGTCACATTCTACAAGGTAGAAACATGTTCAGAACATCAGGGATTGAGAGTGGAGATCGACTGCTTAGCTATCGTGGTTGATATAGCAATAGTGATAGAGAATCTTGAAACAGCGTCAGAAGAAATGAATGTGGTGAAAGAAGTAGCGGAACAAAGAGGCTTGCGGATATCCTTTGAAAAGACGAAATTAATGACAACAATCACAGACAGCACGGCCCAACTAAACACCGAATGACAGATCAAGTGGCTCTGCGGCTTGCATCATGTATCATATCAGCTTGCGTTCGAGAGGTATTGTGTTCGAACCCCACTGCTGGCAGCCCTGAAGATGGATTGGCGTGGTTTTCCCATTCTCACACCAGGCAAATACTGGGGATGTAACTTGTTTTACGTCCTAATAACTATGTTTACGGTATTGGAAGGCGCCGAAATATTTCCTATGGGAGTTCTTATACATGACGAGGAAGGCGTATTTGAGAGTCTCAAAATACCACTGGTCTAGGCTAGGATCGACGCCACCAATTTAAGTTCAGTCTCCCATCAGTTCCGTCTTCAGGGACTTCATTCGTCAAGTTACTCAGAGAGGTAAAATAGATTTAATGTTAGTATAACGACCTCCTATAACGCATATTCATTTTGCAAATTTTTAGGCTCTTACTTCGCCTCTATTGTGACCGATTGCGTTTTAAAAACTAAAACAACGAAATAGCTCTATAAACAGCTTGAAATGACCTGCAAGGGATTTTACGACGAACCTGAATAATCTTTACTCATTTCGGTTAAAAGACCTGAGAGATAGGTTTTCATTAATGACGATCGTCAATGATGAGCCGATCCTCCCCTGCTTTTCATACACAGTCTACACCCGTAAGCGTACCAACTCACTGCACTAGTTCAGATCTTATGGTATAAGTAGGGGAGCGGTGAGAGTTCAAATCCACTTCGTCAGCAATTTTTGCCGAGTCAGCACCCGAGATCATTGACCCCTAGTAAGGTACCTAGGCGGGTTCTGACCCCGAGGTCATTGACCCGTGGTCATTGACCCCTATTATAGTAGTAGGGCTAGGCCGATTTGTGGATTTTGCATAAGAGAGCAAGCCTAACTTCACATCCACCATCTTGAAGTGGATATCCTTAGTTTTACGGCTAGTAGCCCTTCACGACGCCTAGGAGAGCAAGTCTAACCTCACATCTGCTATCTCTAAGGGGTATCCTTAGTTTTACGGCAAGGTGCCCTTCCCGACGCCAAATAAAGCAAGCCTGACCTCACATCCGCCAACTTCAAGGGGGCTATACTTAGTTTTACTGCAAGATGCTCTTCCCGATGTCTCCTTATGAGACGGTCTACGGGCGCTTGCGCAATATGGCTGCTGCTCTTATGAGACACCCTAGGAGCGCTTCCGGAAGATGGCGGCTATCAAATTGCACAATATGGCGGCTATACATGGGATCTTAGGAGACGGTCTAGGGGCGCTTGCGCAAGATGGCGGCTATCTAATTGCATAAGATGGCGACTATACATACGCTCTTATGAGACGGGTATAGGTGATTGCGAAAGGTGGCTGCTATACATAGGCTCTTAAGAGAAGCCCTAGGAACGCTTGCGCAAGATTGTGGCTATACACGGCATCTTATGGAGAATGATGACCGCTGCGGGCGCTTGCGCAATATAACTGCTATACATAGGCTCAGATCATCGTGCTGCCATCTTTACAGCACTAAACCTCACGGCTACCACCTTTGGCATGTGGTGGCGGGCAAATTGATATTCCAAGTGCTCTTGTTCTTAAAAAAAGCCACGTGCTTTTTGACGCTGACAGCAGCCATCTTTAATCAACAGAGCACCGTGCTGCCACCTCTACGACACTAAACCTCACGGCTACTACGTTAGGCACGTGGTGGCGTGCAATTTGAAATTCCACATGCTGTTGTTTGTAAACAAAACCACGTGCTTTTTGACATCTGACAAGCTGACAGCAGCCACCTTTAATCAACAGAGCACCGTGCTCCCATCTTTACGGTACTAAACCTCACGGCTACTACCTTAGGCACGTGGTGGCGGACAATTTGAAATTCCACGTGCTTTTCTGACAGCTGTTAGCGACCATCTTTAAACAACAGACGTTCGCAAATTTCAGTGCTGGCAGGGGCTAAATCCACATGCCTGCAACCTTAGGCATGTAATGGTGAGCAATTTGAAAATTTCCACGTGCGTTTTGACAGCTGTCAGGCGCTATCTTTAACTACATGCACATGGCTTACTGCTATCTTGACGAAAGTAAACTTTTAGCGCGGAATTTAAAGTGTTCTTAACGGAATTTAGCCACGCCACAAGCCTAAACAAGAGAGCATCGTGCTGCCATCATGACGAGGCTAAATCCTCATGGGTGCCACCTTAGGCACGAAGTGGTGGGCAATCCTAAGTGCTGTTCAAAGCCACGTGCTTATGAAGAAAGCAAACTTAGAGGGTACTGTACAAAATGGTGGTTATACATAGGCTGTTATGACCTCCTCCTCCTCCTCCTCACCCTCCTCCTCCTCTCTCAAGGCATAGCTTATGTCTCTATCAAACAAGTTTAAACATGCATTCTACTGCGCAAGATGGCAGCTATACATAGGCTCTTATGAAGAAAGCTAGCTTAGAGGCTAATGTACAAGATGGCAGCTATACACAGGCTGTTAAAGCCTCCTCCTCCTCATCCGTATAGCAAAAGCGCATGGGACACTGCTGCCTACCTCCTCCTCCTCATCCGTATGGCAAAAGGGCAACAGAGCTCCTCATCTTGGCTATACATAGGCTGTTATAGCCTCACCCTTCTCCTCCTGGCAAAGGGGCACATCTTCCCAGCAAAAGGGCAAAAGGGCTCCTCCTCCTCCTAGCCAAAGGGCTTCTCCTTATCTGTATTGATGTGTTCAGATCACTAAATAATTGATTAAAATATAACGAGACTAGAATCGAACACTGTACTCGATGTTGTTACTTACAACATGTGTTGAGAATATGCTTACTGGTTGGCAGGGGATACCTTTGTTCGTTCAGTCTAGTTACAGAATGAAACTGTAAAAATATAGAATTGTTATGCTGTATGTATGTCAAAACCTGTTGACTCTTAAATAGAAAACTTTTATCGCTACTGTGCTATATGTTCGTCAAGACATGTTACAATTAGAACACATTAGAATTGATTGTAGAACAAGACAAAACATATTTACAATTGGTGTTAAAACATAATGAGATTAATCTCTCTGTTGATACAAAGGCACTTCTATGCAATCAGCGCGCAAACATAGAATTGCAATTGTTGTGTATCTCTATCCGACATACTTCTTCTTAATAACTGCAGATAAGGTAAGTAAGGGTTATTCTGCCCGAAGGCAGGTCCGAACCTCCGCAGAGGTGCTCCTGAGCCGGAGTTTACGTGTGGTAGGATGGCCAGTTCCTTTCCGCTCCTCCATTCCCTTACCCCCACCAACAGCGCGTGGCAACCCATCCAACACCTGACCACGCCCAATGTTGCTTAACTTCGGAGATCTCACGGGATCCGGTGTTTGAACACGGCTACGGTCGTTGGCACTGCAGATAAAATGATTAATACATAGCAGTGGATACTTTTGTCATAAGGATATGGATTTTGCGGGATGATTCAGTTACAATAGATTCAATCCCTGTTCTACTATCGTAAACACCATAGAGAAAGAAAAAATATATAGGATTTGAACTTAGATCCTATGGGGAGAAGAATTGATGTACTTCCTTTTAAATCAATAATCACTATTACACAGATAAAATAACGCAAGACAATACGATTTTCTGCAACAATATCTTATATCGCCAATTATATTTGAATTTAAAAAAACATCACAACAGCCTATTTTTTTGTAATCCATGGAATCGAACACGTGATTACTTAATAGTGAAACGATAACGCTGTAATCATTGCAGAAGGGCAACTCCGAGTTAGCGGAACGTTAGAAATGGAGGATAGATGCACTTCCTTATAAAACAATAATCACTAATATTGATGTGATTAGCGCGCACAAGCCATATGGTACTAAGAATCTAACCCCCACCTACATAGTAGGACGGTATCGACACTTACATCAGATGTTTTTAGAACACGCTATGTTTAAAATCGATCTACGAAATATAGAATTAAACGTTACATTGCTCTTAAAACAATAATTACTACTACGATTAACATTACACGGAGGCTAACACGTCGCTAACACTACAGTTTAAAGTTGATTACAGCTAAGATGCAATTACTATTATTTGCCTGGTGTGGTTCGAACCAGCGCGCTCCAAGTTGATAGCTACATGCAGTAGCATGTGAATAAACGGTAACACAATAATCACTGCTTACTATTACTGTGCATCGTAAAACTAAACAAGATGCATCCAGTTGACGAAGGCGTTAACATATAAATTATTAGCACTGCACAGTAGAAACGCACTCGCTTAACTGAAAAGGTAAAGGAACAGATCTGCATTTAAAACACACACAGAACATTCGAAGTAAATATTTGCATGCAGCGAGCTGGCTGACTCGCCACCGGAAATAAGCGTTAAATTACTAATGACACAACAGTGTGCGTCGACTGCATGTCTTTGCTCACAGAGGATCATTGTACCGAGTTAAGTTTACGTGGATTTTAAATTGCCCGTTACCACATGCCTCAGGTGGCAACCGTGAGGTTTAGCCCGTTAAGAGGCCAGCACTGAAGTTTGCTATGTTCTGCTGTTTAAAGTTCCGCGCCCACGTGGTTAAAGATGGCCGCAGTCAAAAACACGTGAATTTTAAATCCCGCGCTACGATGCTGCATAAGGTGGCAGCAATGAGGTTTAGCGTTGTGAAGATGGCTGCAGTGAGGTTAGCGATGCTGTATTGTCCTTAAAAGTGAGGTTGCGGTCCGTTAACGTGACAGCTGTAAAAAAGCACGTGGCTTTGTTTAAAAACAAGAGCACGTGGTCGTGACGTCACGGTGACGTGGTATGCTGCGTCATCACCCGAATTTCAAAATCCACGCCCACGTAGTTAGAACTCGTCAAAAGCACGAAGAATTTAAATTCCGTGCTCTACGTCGTTAAGAGTAGTATTAAGAATAGCCATGTTTAAAAATCTAGTGAATATAGCAACAGTATGTTTTTTACTCCCAACCGCTAGAGCAAGCAAGCATCACCTATCGATTTTGCATGCATCGACTATTATACTAAACTTCTTCCGCTAGAGTGTACAACGATCGCAATTCTGTGCTGTAGCATGACCTATATGCACTAACTTAACGACGTAGGCGCGGAATAGCCATGTTTACAAATCTTTTGAACATAGCAGTAGTAAGAAAGCAAAGTTTAAAAGCGTGTACACATCACCTATCGATTATGCATGCATCGACTATCGTACTAAACTTCTTCCGCTAGAGCGTGTAGCAATCGCATGTGCGCGCGCACACCCATTGATAAAGCTTGCGTCGACTATCGTACTAAACTTCTTCCGCTAGAGTGTTCAACGACCGCATGTGTGCGCTCCTATCTTGGCATGACCTATGCGCACGAACTTAAAGCACAGAGAATACCTATGTTTAAATATCTCGCCAACATAGCAGCGGTAAGAATAGCGATTTTTAAAAGCGTGTTCAAAACCCCTATCGATGATGTATGCATCGACTATCCTACTAAACTCCTTCCGCTAGAGTGTAAACCGCTCGCATGTGTGCGCTGCTATCGTAGCATGACCTATGCGCACGAACATAAAGCACAAAGAATAGCTGTCTAAAAATCACGCGAACATAACAACGGTAAAAATAGCGATGTTTAAAAGCGTGTACACATCACCTATCGATGATGCATGCATCGACTATCGTACTCAACTTCTTCCGCTAGAGCATGTAGCAATCGCATGTGCCCGCGCACACCTATCGATAAAGCTTGCGTCGACTATCTTACTAAGCTTCTTTCGCTACAGTGTGCGGCAATCGCATGTGCGCGTACACACCTATCAATGATGCTTGCATCCACTATCGTACTGAACTTCTTCTGCCAATACGCGCAGCAATCGTATGTGCGCGCTGCTATCTTAGCATAACCTATGTGCACGAACGTAACGATGTAGGCGCGGAATACAAAATCTATGTAGTTTTTGACGATTTCTAACCACGTGAGCGTGGATTTTAAACTTCGGGTGCTGACGCAGCATACCACGTCACCGTGACGTCACGACCACCTGCTCTTGTTTTTAAACAAGTCACTTGCTTTTTTTTTAACAGCTGTCATCTTGACGGACCCTAACCTCACTTTTAAGGATAATATAGCATCTTCTGTTCACGTCTTTCACATGTCTAGTAATACAGGCACTTTCGTACGCTCGAATCAGAAATATTTCAAAAGAGTTTGAACGCGGCCTCACATCGTTCCTTACCGGAAGATTTGTAACCTTTGTGCTTAAATCACACGATGGGTCTTGTTTGAGTTTACTGACTATCTTGACTATCTTGCCTACTGTGCCCAAATATTTTCCTCGTGCATTTTTTTATTTTTCTTGTTCATGAGTTTACAATCCTAGACCTTTCTCTATCACGATTCTCCAGCCTACCCGTGTAATTCATATCCTTCTAGTACTCGAGGTGTCTCATTCACCACGAAGGTCATCTATCTTTTGTGCTGTTGCTATTGTTGTTGTTGTTGCTGTCGATAACCTGACGGTAATCCCGGCCTCTTATTGGTTGTTAGGGGTTTCAACTAAGGTTGCACGTAAATGGGAGAATTTTTTCTGAAGGAATGAATTCAGGTAAATAAATTGATTGAATCTAACCAATTTCCTAGGATAATAATGGTCGTCAAAACGACCACATGGCATCAGTATTTCAGTCTGCGAGCTTGAGAGTGTTCGACCACTGCTGGTCTTTTATCATTAATTTTAATCTTTAAGTAAATGTAATCTTCTACTATAAAAATATAATTTCAAAATCTACAAAGTTAATCATGGAAATAATCCTAGAATATCTGGTTTACTGGCATCGATGTATACCAAATGATTGTTTCTAAGTGTTACGTACAGTTGAAGATAGAACTGTTAAAGTGCAAACAAACCTTCGGGCTTTGTGCTGACCGTTCTTTCCTTCCTTCCTCTCTTACTTATTTTTTTATGCCGGGCTGAGTGGCTCAGACGGTAAAGGCGCTGGCCTTCTGACCCCAACTCGGCAGGTTCGATCCTGGCTCAGTCCTGTGGTATTTGAAGGTGCTCAAATACGTCAGCCTCGTGACGGTAGATTTACTGGCACGTAAAAGAACTCCTGCAGGACTAAATTCCGGCAACTCGGCGTCTCCGAAAACCGTAAAAGAGAAGTTTGTGGGACATAAAACAAATAAAATTATTATTACTTACTTTTATATTTACATCTTTACAAACACTCTCATTATTGTTAATACAATTTTGTGCCCATGGCCAATCATGGAGATCTTTTATTTTAGATTGATTTATATAAAATTCAACAAAAAGCAAACGGTAGAATATTAAGTAATTTCATTTCGGTTTGAATGGCTTTCTAACTGGAAATATTAGTAAATGAAGGTAATGTAGCCAACGGGAAAGTTAGTTATAAATTACACATTCATTGTGCATACACTCATGACCATTTCTGATTTCATTCGTAGATTTTTAATTAATTGCCGCATTCAAAGTTCCAATATAACGTTCATGAAAGGAAGATATACACTGAATTGCACTTCTATATAGAGGTGGAATGATTGAATGTGCTGCGAATCGTGATTGGAAACTAGAGCACGAAGAATAATTAAAAAAATAAAGTGGCGGGGCAATGTCGAACACATCGAAGTAATACGTGACATGGTGCTAATTTAGCTTGTTCATTTATTCACCGATAGTTCTACTTCGTGTTCCAGAAACGATTAATAGTTTTACGTACAGAATATCGCAGTGATTGTAACTTATGATATTAAATGCCCGAAAAGTACACGTAAATTCCTAAGAAATTTTCTGGTTTAACGATCGTTTTTTCATTCCACGGGGATTGGAGATAACGTGGGAAGTAAAACTCACATTTCTACCCTTCTCAAACTACTACTACTACTACTTCTATTACTACCACTATAATGTAATAAACAAAGCAGTCTCCATGCAAACTATCGGGGGTATGGATAAAGAGAACTGAAAGACTTCTGGAATTAGTAACACCAGTGCTAAGTGGAATAGAGGCATTAGGTCTTAAATCGATCCCCTTTCTTCCGAACAATTAATTATGAACTGTTATGTGTTCTCAACCGACATGTTATGCTAATTGACTACCTTTTCTCCCGCCTCGTTCTGCCATCTTCGCCATTATGCTGCCGTCGTTCCTACTACTACTATTATACCGCCTGCTTGCCCGGCATGTTGCATACTGTGCTTGACTTTGCGCCTCTCCATCCCCTGTTCTACGCCATCTTACGTCATCCTTCTAGTATGTTCTCGCCCTCTCTACCTTGCTGCCTATAAAGTTGCGGCTCGCGCTGAGCGAGTCAGTCAGGTTTCACGCGATGGACATGTGTGGAGGGAGACAACGTTTCGTACCGCTGGCCCGTACGATTTTGCTATTTTTCCTACCATCTGGAATAGCACACTTCGCAACGCTGAGTTGGGTGAGCAAGTATTATACTGGATATGTTATAAAATTCAAATTTCGAACTGCTTAACATTTATGTCCTTCAGACGTGCTGTGGTTAATAAAATTCTATGCCGCTGATGTTGTTGCTGGTGGGTTCACCATAAGATTTCTTTTTTTCTAGGGGCTTTACGTCGCACCTACACAGACAGGTCTTATGGCGACGATGGGATAGGAAATGCCTAGGAGTTGGAAGAAAGCGGCCGTGACCTTAATTAAGGTACAGCTCCAGCATTTGCCTGGTATGAAAATGGAAAACCACGGAAAACCATCTTCAAGGCTGCCGACAGTGGGATTCGAACCTACTATCTCCCGGATTCAAGCTCATAGCCGCGCGCCTCTACGCGCACGGCCAACTCGCACAGTCTCACCATAAGTGAGTTCCCCCTTTTTATAGCATTTTGCTCCATGGCTAAATGGTTAGCGTTCTGGTATTTGATCACAGGGGTCCCGGGTTCGATTCCAGGCAGGGTCGGGAATTTTAACCATAAATGGTGAATTTCGCTGGCCCGGGGGCTAGGTGTATCTGCCGTCTTCATCATCATTTCATCCTCATTACGGAACGCAGGTCGCCTACGTGCGTCAAATCGAAAGACCTGCATCTGGCGAGCCGAACTTGTCCTCGGACACTCCCGGCACTAAAAGCCATACGCCATTTCATTTTCCCTTTTAATAGCATAAACTGGTTTCTTCGATTGCCTACGGCATGATAAATTCTCCGTGTGAACATTTTCCTGAAAACAGACAAATGTGACTGTTTCTACAGGGGAGCATACTGAAAATCTGGCCCTGTCAGTCCCTCTGTGGTCTGAGACAACAAACCACAATTGTTTCTCATGCAACTTCCTCTCAAACATCGATAACACCCTCCTTTCCGAAACGTCTGTGAACACCTTACCAGGTATAATGAGCAATAAAATACCTGAATCGTTTTTGCAATCCTTACAGCTCCCTTGCTTATACGTGGGTGCAATTACTGTTTTCATCCAGTCAGGAGGTAGGTATCTTGAAGCTCAGCCTGGAGGCTGGTTTGGACCACATCAGCCTTCATAAGTGGCCCAGGCGTCACTGAATATGAGTGCTAGGGAAACGAGGAGTAAGGTACCGGTAGTTTCCCGTTGCTTTTCTCTCTGAGCTACAAGTTGCTATTACATCTGTGTCTGCCAAGCCCACTGAAATGCCCGAACCAACTAACCCTATGAGTGACATTTTCACACCATTCATGACAGGGACGGGCTACATATGGAATGACATTACTAGGATCACTCATACCTCAGTAACTTTGGTGTTGCCAAGTATTAACTGAGACTGGACAATGAAAGTAACACATTTGTTCTACCTCTAGACATAGTGCACTATGAACACTAGGTCTTGCCAGCAAAGGCATAATCAGGAGGTACCTTACTCATATTCCATGCTAATCGTGTTGCTCTACGTAGCCATTTCACCCACGCCTGCCTGTATTTCAAAATTAGATGTCTAATTTTATATATTCCTTCTTCTTTATGAATAGCTGTTTATTTGTTATATTATCTATTTCCTCCAGTGTAATTCCATAGCCATCATTGTCGTCCTCCACAAAACTTGGTATTTCTCGATATCGACAGAAAGATTTCCTTTCACGTTGAGAAGATTTTCCAAATTTTCCTTCTCTCTGTCCAGTGATTCCCTGAAATCTACTCTGATTTCTCATTATTTACACGAAACGCTATCAATTTCCGTTTTCCCTCCAATTCCCTGCTTTGCAGCTTATTAACGAAACATTTCCATGGCTTCCTCTCGAATTCTACAATGATCCGTTTCCCTGTTACCTCCATCTACACTAGCGTCCAAAAGTTAAGCATATGTTATAAGTAAGCAGGGCAACAGGAATAAAACCGCAAATCGTACGATATATGCACCTATGAACCTTACGTGTTCGCTTTGTATAGGAAAGGATTGTTCCCTGTTTTGACCAGTGGCGTATCCGCAAGGTAAAACAGTCAGTGCCTGCGCCCCATATTCCCTCAGTCGTGATTGCCCTGTTATTGTGTGCAGAGTGTAGCCTCATGGTGAACGTGACAATATAATGGCACAACGACGCCATTTGGACCCCGTTTTGCAGGGTAGAATACTCGGGCGCCTGGGAGTAGGCCAGACACTGACCGAAGTCTCCGTATCCTTGAATGTGCCACAAAGTGTCATTTCCAGGCTTTGGAGACGATTTCGAGACACAGGAGATGTTAGTCGTAGGCCAGCACCAGGTCGACCATGGGTAACCAGTCCACAGCAGGACCGATATCTGGCTTTAACCACCCGACGAAATCGGAGTGAAAGACAATTGTCGGTGGAGCTTGCAGCCATCTCAGGGGTTGCCGTTTCCCGACAAACTGTGTACCGAAGGCTCAGAACAGCAGGACTGCTTGCCCGACGTCCAGCGGTGTGTGTCCCGTTCACTCCAGCACAGAGACGGGCCCGTTTACTGTGGAGCCGTCAACGTCGAAAATGCAAAATGATGAATGAATTGAGGTATATGCTCTTCACAGATGAATCCCGCTTGAGTTTGCAGAACGATTTCCGTCGAACATTAATCTGGAGAGAACCGGGTAGCCCATACAACTATAGGAACATCGTGGAACGGGACCAGTTTGGTGGTGGTGGCGTCATGTGTGGGGTGGCATAACGTTGAATGGACGTACGGACCTGCACATCTTCATGGGTGATCCGAGGAACATTTTTAACCCTCGGAGATACAGGGATGAGGTACTGAGACGACATCTTCAACTCATCAGAGGTGCGGTTGATCCAGACTTTCACTTAATGGATGATAATGCCCGACCGCACCACGCTGCTCTGATGTATGAATTTCTGGTTGTGGAAGATATTCATCGCATGGACTGGCCATCTAGGTTTGCGGATCTGAATGCTATAGAGCATGCCTGGGATGCAATCCGTAAGCCTCCACCAGGAACCCTCCAAGACCTTCGCATTGCCCTTTACGCTGAATGGGATCGACTGCCACAAGAGCTCTTGGACCATCTGATAGAGAGCATGTCACGTCGCTGCGAAGCATGTGTGGCCATTAGGGGTAACCATACACGCTACTAACAGCATATTTTGTTGCGGAAGACACTGCTAAATTTTGTTATTTGTTGTAAAAGGTGTACCTTAGCTATCATAACCTTTCTGGCACTGTTTTTTGGACAAGTTGTGTGACATATGGTGCGTGATTCAGCCTCCGTTTGTTCATCAATCTATCTGACATTCCTAACAGGCGGTATGGCCTCATTCAGTGATTTAGCTTAACTTTTGGACACTAGTGTACGTATGATTTCCTGTCTGTATCAGACCTTGTTTGGAGCCATGTCTTGTACGTCTTCCTTTTACATTTACAAACTTTCCTGACTTCATAATTCCATAAATATCTTCGCTCTCTACAAATTATGTACATAGTTGTCCGTATTTATCCCTCTATGTCTCTACTACACCAACCCTACATACCACTCGTTATTTTTCTACATGCTGAACCATCTTATTGTCTATTGTTTGGAACTTTTCATTAATCATATGCATGAACTCCTGTCTAATTTTCTCGTTCCGGAAATACTCTATCCTTATTCGTCTGCAGATATATTTCAATTTCCTTCGCCAAGAGATATTTAGTTCACTGCATATCAAATAGCGGTCTGTTTCGTCGAAGTTTCTCCGGAATTCCAGTACATTCCTAACTGATTTCCTGGTTTCAAAATCGATATGATATTAACTCTTAACGCATCCAGATGCATCCCGTTTATTTCTTAGCCACATTATTACTATAGCTCCTCATCGAATTACATTTATTTCGCCAGGAGTCCCTTGCCTGTGAAATTGAAGTGGCGCTCCATTAATCTCATAGGTCCGAGGCCGACATAAAACAGTCTAAACTCGGTAAATTCTGTGAAGCAGAATGCTACCCTACTTACACAGAGTCCCAGTGAGTGTCGCCCTCTAACGGGTTATTGATTACCAGTGGATAGTATAGTCCTACACACCTGAGCATAAGGAGGGCCACGACTCAGAATATGGTGTCTGTGCTTCACTTTCATAATCTTTCGATTCAACCAGACGTTCAGTATAAACTATTTATTCCTTAACAAGGTGTTCCCCATATTATTTTTGGTGTCTCGTTTCGTGGCTAAGTTGTCAGCGCCTTGGTATACTGGCAGCAACGGTGCACATAATCCGACTGGAATCGGCAGACAGAAGGAACTTCAGCACATACTTCTAAATCTTGGCCTGAAGTACAAATGCTGCACTACAAAATATGGGTCTGTACACAAATTGCTAAACTGTTGTTTTCAACTGTGGTGAAATTAATTCAAGGTCTTGAGCATGTGCTTCACTGTGCAAACTCCCTTTGAAAACTCAACTTGAAGTATTTATTGCAAGGAGTGATAAAACTATTGCCATTGATGCTTCCACGGCCCGTACTTATAGACGTGATACTGTATAGGCTTTTGGGCTTATGCCGTGTCGAGAAAATAAGGTGAAATTATTTACGTTTTGCAAAGAACTGTGCTCTGCGTTATCAGAAGAAAATCTCGACTGTCCGCGAGAAAGGCTTCTTAAACAATGACTTTTGAAATTTAGACGTAATAATAGAAGTGGAAATGGCTTCCCGGAAGTGGCACAACGCTAGCGATCGAAGCGGAAGCTAACCGAACCATCAGAATCAGTCTAAAAGGGTCATATAACATGTGTACGTAACATACGACATTGACACAAGCCTGGAATGAAACATCTGGCTATGAAGAATGTACGAATTTGGAAAACACCGAGACGAAATAACAATAGTGGAGGGACAGGAGAGGGAACAACCTACGTAAAGCCTCAATGGCTGGCAAATATGTATTAATTGATAGCCACTGTCCCTAAAGGAATTGTTAGTCTTTCTACGTATTTCCACAACGTCCCGTATAATTCTGGACCTGTAGTGTCTAGTGTGGGTAAGAGCTCGAGCATCCTGAAACATTACATCATGGCCCGACGATAGAGCGTGCTCACCTATTGCCGATTTGTCTGGCTGGTTGAGACGAATATTACGTTCATGTTCCTTGATACGGGTACCAATGGACCGGCATGTTTGGCCGATGCATACCTTACCGCAAGTACAGGGAATTTCGTATACCCCAGGAAGTAAAGGTGGGGACAGTTTTTCCTTAGTTTTACTCACACTGTGAGCAATTTTGGTGGCCGTGCCAAACACGGTTTTATATTGCGTTTGCGGAGGACTTTGGCAATTCGATCTGTGGTTTTGTGAAAGTAATGCAAGTAGGCAGTTACCTTCACTCCTTCCTTCTGTGAGCTTTGCTTCGTCGTTTCTCTGGGATGCAGGGCTCTATGAATCTGAAAATCGCTGTAACCGTTACCCTTGAACGTGACTTTGAGCGTGTCCATCTCCACCTGTATATCTGATGGCTCAAAAATTCGTCTCGCCCTCTTGGCGAGTGTCGTGAGAATGCCTTGTTTTTGTGCTGGATGGTGGTGAGAGTCTGCATGAAGATAGCGATTTGTTTGGGTGGGCTTACGACAGACGGCATGTCCTAAGGAGCCGTCCGGTTTCTTTCTTACTAGAACTTCCAAGAAAGGAAGGCGACCGTCCGACTCCATCTCCATAGTGAATTTAATTGAAGAGTGTTGCTGATTTAGGTGGTTTAGAAATAGATGAAGTTTCTCATGGCCTTCTGTCCAGACCACAAATGCATCATCAATATGTCTGTCTGTTAGGTCATCAGCCCAGAGGCTGGTTGGATCCTCAAATAGCACCACCAAAGGTTATGCGGTTATAAGGAAACCCCAAAAACCAATGGCAGCACCAAAATGAGGCGTACTAGGCGAGACGAGGAGTGAGGTAGTTTGCCATTGCTTTCCTCTTTGGGTCAGAAAGTGCTATTGCAGCACGACTGACCCTATGAGCAACACCTTTCATAACACTCATGCACTAGTCATGCTCTGAATGTCATTACTCAGCACCACCCATACTCCAGCAGCTTCCATATTGTCACAGCCATGGATGAGACTGGGACTTCGGTGGAAGCTACACTTTACTCTGGCCTGTGCCAAGAGATGGATACAAAAGTACTGTATCCATCAAGAAATGGCAGCAGGCCTATCATCAATATACCACCACCATTGGCCGAAGCAGTAGCCACCTCCTCAAAATGCTCCATAAAGAAATTAGCCACTACGGGTGAAAGTGGACTTCCCATAGACTCTCCGTTCGTCTGTTCGTAAACATTCCCACCCCACAAGCAATAGCTGGAAGTAATGCAGTGGTAAAATAGCTTAATAATGTTCACAGGGAACAGGTGTTCAATGAGAGGCATGACCGAGTCAATCGGCTATTTAATGAACAAGGACTCCATATCGAAACTCACCAAAAGTGCATTAGGTTGAAGGGTTATGGATGACATCTTCTTGACGAAATAACGAGAGTCCCTGACGTATGATTCAGTACGTCCTGTGTGTGGCTGAAGCAATTTGCTGAGGCATTTATCCAGAACATACGTAGGAGAACCTATCGCACTGACAATAGTTGTGAGGGAACATCATTTTTATGGATCTTAGGCAGTCATATAATCTAGGTGGCACTGCATCCCCCAGGGACAGATGTTTAGCCTCCTCTTTTGGATTTGAATCTTGCCGTAATAGTTTCACAGTAGCGTTGGACACATGAGTGAGGTCACGTGAGCTCAGTATGTAAACTGGCTCTGACAATGTAGCCCAGATCTTATTCTAATACTCGTCAGTGTCCATAACCACTGTCGCATTACCCTTATCAGCTGAGAGAATGGTCAGTTCAGAATCATCTCTAAGTTCTTTTAGAGCTCTCCTTTCGCCTCTTGTTAAATTGGGCATGGATACAACAGCGGACCTTATGAGACTCACACATTTCTGTCTTAACTCCTCAGCCTCATCCGTGTAGTTTTGGATGGCTGCCTCAACGGAAGTAATTAACTCCTCGGTGGGAATTTTAGAGGGGGCGACAGCGGAATTAAGACACCTAGCTAGAACTGCCGTTTGGTTTTCGTCCAAGGATTTCTTGGAAAGGTTGACGACAGTTTTACTAGCATCCGGGTTCGTGCGAGAGACCGCCTGTTTCTGAGCTAGACGGAAGAACTTCGATTTCTCTCCGAATGGCATCTGCTTGAATTTTTTTTCAGTAGCAATAATTCGATTGAACGTCATTGTTTAAAAAGCCTTTCTTGTGGACATTCGAGATTTTCTTCTGATGACGCAGAGCACAGTTTTCTGCGAAACGTAAAGAATTTCACCTTATTTTCTTGACACGACATAAGCCCAAAAGCCTGTACAGTATCATGTCGATAAAACTATTGTATCTTACAGCATTTGAGGATATTTGGATACGAGCATCGTCATCATCGTCATGAGGGCCCTTATTTCCGGACCTAAGGTCTCGGATTCGATTCACAGCCTGGCATTGGGACTTTATCCATTAATGGTAAATTGTCTGGGACCAAGGACGGTGTTTTTATACTGTCCTTGATATTCCTGCAACTCACACTACATTTATCTCCAGCAAAATCATGCAGTTTGTTATACACAGCACACACGCCTTCCATCGTCGTTAGAGAGCCTGCCGTAAAAGAGCCCCACCAGGCCAGTATTAGCCAAATTAAATTATTAAATTATTAAATTATTAAATTTGTCCTTAACAAGTAAATTTAAAAAGTAGTAACTCGCAGTACAGTTACAATTATATAAATGTAAAGACTTGTGTTCAATAACTAAAAAACAAAATTATCTATCCTTTACAATTGTTAGGAGGATTTTTAGATCTTACACATTTATGTCAATTTAACTAATATTCAGAGAGAAATTTGGGATTAATTCATTTTGTGACCTTCGTCTGATCTAACACGTCAACCTGTACAATAAAAACATTTAATTTTCAACCTATATTACAAATATTCTTTTTCTAAAATTACATACTCAGAAAGAAAGTAAGAGTACACTATATTCATAGAGGTTGTGAATGACGTTGGAAGAAAGAATATTAAATATTCTCATAAAGGACGAACACAGCAGTTTGTGGGATATAGTGTTGGTCCCTAGGTTCTGCCAACTTTAAATCATAAATTAACTTAGTGCAAATTCCTTGTGTAGGCTTATTGAACACATGGATCTGTTCACGTGCTTCACCGGAGACGAAAGATTCGTTCCTATGTGTGTCTCAAGTTCCTCAGAACGAATGGAACCAAACGCTCTTTGTCACCTCAGTCTGCAAATAATATACAGAGTGCCATAAAGTTATGTTCATTCCTTTCCATGTGATGTAATGGAGAAACAGGAAAAAATGAACCTACTCTGTTTTCTCGTTATGATAGCGGAGTACGAAAAACATCCACAGTGTCCTTTGTCTTAAGAGGCAAGTATAATGGGTGACTTTCCAAGGATTATCAACTTGGGACTGTTGCTGATTACCACGGCAACTGTTTTTGAGCCAGGCATTTTTTTTTTTCTTGTAATAGCCTCCTCCTTTCCAACTTTTCCACTCGCCTTACTTTTACCAACTCTTCTATTCTTTTAGGTATTTAAGGTCTAGATAGTCGTCTACAACCATGTTCTTTGCAATCCTTCACGTACTTTCACCTATACCTTCATTAATTGCAGGTTCACAGCCTTTCTTCTTTACCTTCTGATTAGAAGTAACGGAAGGGTTATCCTGTTGTGATTCTGTTTTAAACAGTAATCACCGGGATCAGATTAGAAGTATTACAAACACAATTAGAGAAATACACTGACTGACAGAGCAAATGCAACACCAAGAAGGAGTGGTCAGAACTTTATGGCAATTGCAGGGTAGACTGACGTCACTGAGGTATGCTCATGATGTGAAATGCGCCGCTGTGCTGCGCACGTAGCGAACGATAAATGGGACACGGCGTTGGCGAATGGCCCACTGCGTACCGTGATTTCTCAGCCGACAGTCATTGTAGAACGTGTTGTCGTGTTCCACAGGACACGTGTATAGCTAAGAATGCCAGGCCGCCGTCAACGGAGGCATTTCCAGCAGACAGACGACTTTACGAGGGGTATGGTGATCGGGCTGAGAAGGGCAGCTTGGTCGCTTCGTCAAATCGCAACCGATACCCATAGGGATGGGCCTGTGGCGAAGATGGTTGGCGCAGGGACACGTGGCACGTGCGAGGGGTCCAGGCGCAGCCCGAGTGACGTCAGCACGCGAGGATCGGCGCATCCGCCGCCAAGCGGTGGCAGCCCCGCACGCCACGTCAACCGCCATTCTTCAGCATGTGCAAGACACCCTGGCTGTTCCAATATCGACCAGAACAATTTCCCGTCGATTGGTTGAAGGAGGCCTGCACTCCCGGCGTCCGCTCAGAAGACTACCATTGACTCCACAGCATAGACGTGCACGCCTGGCATGGTGCCGGGCTACAGCGACTTGGATGAGAGAATGGCGGAACGTCGTTTTCTCCGATGAGTCACGCTTCTGTTCTGTCAGTGATAGTCACCGCAGACGAGTGTGGCGTCGGCGTGGAGAAAGGTCAAATCCGGCAGTAACTGTGGAGCGCCCTACCGCTAGACAACGCGGCATCATGGTTTGGGGCGCTATTGCGTATGATTCCACGTCACCTCTAGTGCGTATTCAAGGCACGTTAAATGCCCACCGCTACGTGCAGCATGTGCTGCGGCCGGTGGCACTCCCGTACCTTCAGGGGCTGCCCAATGCTCTGTTTCAGCAGGATAATGCCCGCCCACACACTGCTCGCTTCTCCCAACAGGCTCTACGAGGTGTACAGATGCTTCCGTGGCCAGCGTACTCTCCGGATCTCTCACCAATCGAACACGTGTGGGATCTCATTGGACGCCGTTTGCAAACTCTGCCCCAGCCTCGTACGGACGACCAACTGTGGCAAATGGTTGACAGAGAATGGAGAACCATCCCTCAGGACACCATCCGCACTCTTATTGACTCTGTACCTCGACGTGTTTCTGCGTGCATCGCCGCTCGCGGTGGTCCTACATCCTACTGAGTCGATGCCGTGCGCATTGTGTAACCTGCATATCGGTTTGAAATAGACATCAGTTATTCGTCCGTGCCGTCTCTGTTTTTTCCCCAACTTTCATCCCTTTCGAACCACTCCTTCTTGGTGTTGGATTTGCTCTGTCAGTCAATGTATAATGTTTAGACTATAGGTCCCATTTGGCTACAAGTGTTTCTGAGGGAAGGAAATGATAAATGCTGGCAGATCGCAAAATAAGAATGCTAGTTTTTACTGTATGTATTTAAAGTTGTCAGTGATGTATAGTGTTCATATTCTATTTATGAGACAGAACTATGCTCTTGAATGATGTCTGGTATGAGTTTGCTTGAGCAGTAATGCAGGGATACAAGGAAAAGCGGGAGAAAATTAGCTCCTTAATTGCGCCTTGCAAGCTGTGTATTAGTTCTAGACCACACTGATGAAGACAGAATTGTGTTCATTAATGACTTAGCTTCGGCGAGTTCTGGTTCATTACCTTTGAACTCTCTAACGGTGTTACCACTTGGACCGTATCTCACTACAAGTAATTTTCTCTAAGTGTTCTTCGTATTTAGACTCACATATCCTACATTATCCCTACCCCTCTGAGTGGCAGGAGTGGAATGCATTCACAGTATCCCCTGTTTGTCCTAAGAGATAACCAAGGTAGTAATCCATGGGCTCTCAAATGGGGAGCGTGCGTTTGTAGCGACGCGTCCCCTAGCTGAGTCTGACATTACTTACACTTATTCGTGCGACGATCCTGAAGGTCATAATTTTTATCGAACCTCACTTGGTCGACATTTTTCTTTTTCGATCTTAACAGTATTATTTGTGCGAGATTTGGGAGTCTTTCATTTCCACGTCATTCGTGTCCCTCACCATTCATTTCCTCATAATCTCATTTTTATAGGTATTGTACTTCAGTATTTACTCTTATTAGTACCAAGAGACGATAGTTATCTGGTTGTAATTCATCTTAAAATAATTATCATCACCACCAATACCACCTACGTAATGGACCCTTATAACTTTCAATGTTTATTCATAAGACCTCTATGAATGAACAGAACACCTCTGTAATTAACTCTCAACTATAATTGAGTAACAGCTTGAAAATTGTCTCGAACCTTCCACTCATTAAATGCCTAATGTCTCCTAGGTCTCCCTTTGCTTCTGTTACGTATACGCTTAGCTCGTTATTCTCTTAGGTAACCAACCCTCCTCCACCCGCATAGCATGAGTTCATCACCGCAGACGTTCTACTGTATATTCACCTCTGTTTTCACCTTTACTCGGAGAAAACTTACTGACTTTGCCTTTAGATGCTTGATCCGATAATTACTCTTCCAATTTTCATATCCATGGCCTACATCCCATTCATTCATCAACCAGTTTTCCTCCATACATCACACCAAATTACAATGTTGTCGAAGTTTTGTCTGCGATATAATTTTCTTCTTCCTAAATACCAACTGATAGAACTTCGAATATTTTCTTACACATGGAGATAGAGCTCCGGCTTCGTATTCATTGTTTGTATTTTCTGTGTTTCATAAAACCCTTCATAAGCCTGAGCACAGTAACTTTATGAACATACCGCAAACATTGTGTTAATCATGATGTATGTTAGATTTGTAAGAAGGAAAAATGTCAGTATTTTTCAAATTAAAGGGTTGTCAGTTGATGAAAAAACTAACAGGATCGAATGCCACTACGGAATACGAAACTGAATCAGGTGGACCATGTCAAGTACTGAGGATATGTGTTTTCCCAGGTTGGTAATACAATAAGTGAAATCAAATCAAAGGTTATCAACGTGTAATAGAGTGTGCCCGCATTTGCAATCAACGGTATTCTGTAGGAAAGAATTTAGCTCTCGCATTAGACTATTTTTAATGTATCTGTTTTCAGACTGCCTCTTCAGTACGAGAGAGTTGGTTGGAAGAACTCAGAATAAATCTTAACTCGGAGGTAGCCTAACACTAGTTGAAATTGTGGAGGCACTTAGGTAATTCATAGAGGCTTTCAGAATGGATACTGACAAGTACAACATTCTATAGTGAAGGTGATTGTATAGTGGAAAACTTGAATAAATGGCCTTTCTCTTAACAATCACTGCCAAAATACTCAGTAGTAATTGCATACCAACATGAAACCTCAGTACAGTTTTTATTTCATTTGAATGCTTAGTCACTAGCCTGTATGAATTCTTTTGGTTCTTAGATTTCTTTCATTCTCATTTATTATTCTTGCATTGTGGACAGTATAATTTTATGTATAATAACTGTAAACTTAAAGGTTTCATCCATACTACATTCCTTTCTCTCAAATATCCGTTAACTCCTGATATTATGAAACGTGGCACAAAACACATAACTCATTTTTAATGTTTAGGACACAATAATTAAGATAGTTTTCCCAAGTTTTAGCTTAATAATGACCGATGGAGTGCAGTGATGACTGTAAGGTGCAACTCTGTCTTCTGTTAGCCGAAGAAAAAAATATTTTGGTTAAGTGTAAATATTTGCCATATTCGAAATAGAGGAGGGTGAGCGGAGGATAAATCTTATGTCAGTCCCAAGCTTGGATAAGAAAGAAGGGTTGAAAGTTATACTTTGTGACAATCCGGCTGGTAAGCAGATCTCTCACATCTCATGCACGGGAGGAAATAAATAATTATGTATGAAGTACTCAAACTTACCCTGCAACAGGCGATGCTCATCATTTTCACCGTAATGGTGAGTAGAAGACAAAGAAAACACACTCAAGGACGGAGTGGGTTAAAGGAGCCAAGTAAATCTGACTAGCTACCATCAACAGTATACCTACAAGCCGCAGTCGCGATTTTGCTGACATTCTGAAGAAATGAAGTGTCGACGTTGCCTGCGTTCAAATATGCAATTGGATTGGCGCAAAAGCTAAGTAAACTGGACAAGGACACAAATTGTGCTATCAAGGGGAGGTCCATGGTAGAAAGGGGGTGATCATTGTGAGCCGAAAGTCACACGTTCATCCGACCGTCTCATGTCTTCTCAGGTCTATCAGAATCGAGAACTAACTTCATGTTACTTTGAATCAGGCCCTGTCGTAAAGGAGATGAATTCTAGGAATAGGAATTTAAAGCTCTATTCTACCTATATATTATAAATTTAGTTCATATTTCTCACACTTTTGGTTTTGTATTGTGCCCTACTGCACTATAAAGTTCCGTCCAGGCGAAGGCCGGTCTCGAACCTAGAGTACAGTAGTGAACAAACTCTCACAGACGTGAGCTGGTGCACATAGTCTTACCTGAACACTGTCCTCTTCAATCAGCCGGTAGAACGCTCTTCTCAGGGATAACATGGGTATAACGGGGCAACATAAAGATAAAACACTAGGACATGTGCCTACTCAGGTAAGAATTCGACTAAATTAAAAAAATAAAATATCTAACAGAAAACACCGCTGCATTCCAAGTTTAACAAATAGGGATTTATTACATAAAATTGAATTATTTACAAATAAAAGATCATTTCAATATGAGATGGGAAAATGACGCTGAGCCGATGACTATCAGTTCACTGCCTTCACAATAACTCGTGAGCTGCAACAAGCATGTTACAATGGTGTAAGTAACGAAGTTTTGGAGATGGATATCTGCTTAATTACACAAAAACAATGATTCCCATAAAAATTTACAATGCCTCGCGCCGTCGAACCCCGGTGCTAACAAAATCACCACAAAATTTACCATGACCTGACTTGGTCACGAACCCTAGTCCTATGACAGGTAAGGTGTCCAAGATACCTATGCAAACAAAATGAAAGAATCCAATCAACACATACAAGGGTGTCAGTATAAAACGGGCCAGTGTTAAAATATTACGTAAAACAAATGGGACATAAAACAAATCTCTCTCTCTGCTTTCAAAACAAGAAGGTCGTTTCTTCCCCTCCTAGCATACTTGAAATACTGCAGACGACCAACACACCAGCCTGTGACGTCAAGCTCAATGACCTCCATTCTCACCCCTCCACTTGCAGCAGTCCCCCTAATTTATGAGCTCCACCGAGGAGACAGGCTAAAGTCTTGCCTTTCAAAAGTACATTTCACGTAGTCAGCTGTTAAAGCCATCATTTAAATATACCTGGGCTATCTGCCCTCGTCTCCATACCTTCAGCAATCTCGCTCATCTTACTAATGCCTCTCATGGGCTAAATCCTGGTGCTACAAAACACTAATCATTAAGCGATCGTCACATTGCCATACTAGGCATTTCCAAAATATCTTCAATAAACTCTCAATGGTTGGGCTCTCTCATACCAACTGCAAATTCTACTTCTGCCTCTTATGGGCTCAAACCTCTTAAATATTGGACTCGCGCACACTATCAGTGAATCTGGGTGAATTCCTGGTCACGACTTGGTCACCATCTGGTCATAACTATACACTTCTACGTCTGCAGAAACAAATGCCTGAATGGGATCTCATAAAAGTACCTATCTGTAGACTAACCTCCTATGCCCAAATGAGTTCAATCAGACCCTTACAAAAACACGTACAATAAAATAACGCAATTACAATGAACCATAACTTCACTAACAAGGACTTTACAAATAACATCTACCTTAAAGTACGGGGTTCGAGTTTGAGGCCTAGCTCTATATTACAAGGGAACTTCTCCTATTACCACAAATTAGTTGACTGACGGCCCCCATATTCCTATCTAAATTTAAATGACATGCTTGAAACAGAATTGGAAAGCTCTGACCTTAAATTTGAGAACATAGCGGAGCGGCCATCCCTGTGGACCACTGGATCTACCACATTCTGATAGACTGCCGGGCTTGCATCAGATACTGTTGACCACTTGGAGACATTCTTGCTGGTGTAGCGTCTTCGTACAGCTCCCTCTGTAGTCGGAAGGTGTCCTCTTCGATGTTGTGCTGGTCAGGTGCTCCCAACGTTCCTGGATCGATGCCCGTTGTTGTGTTGGCTTCAGCTCCTGGTTGTGGCTTCTGTGCAATGATGCTGTCAAACCCTCGTTCTGACTTGATGCTGGGGTAACTGAAAATAAATTCATATATTACAGACTGTCCAAACTCGATGCCTGTCTTCACTGTTAGCGTGTCTCACACGTCACACTGACCAAGTCTCGTTCAGAGTTTTAACCTGGTACACAAGAGTTTCTTTACTACTCTCCGTCACTGTTCTATCACCCTATCACATGGACAACATATAGTTTTAGAATTCCTAACCTGAGCCAATAATAATTCTAGCATTCCGTCTGCAACCCTTGACCTCACAGAAATAGGGAGCTACTAGTTCATTAGTCACATGTAAGCAGTACCTCATCTCCCCATAGCATAAATCTCACAGGGAAAATCTTCAATTCCTCTGAATATTCAAGTTGATTACTTACATCTTTGCAGAAATAGCAGTACAGGCAGTCGATGTAGCTTGAAGACAAAGCGTCGTTCTCAGCACCAACACGCAGTATGACGACTCGTTCCCACAGCCTCTCGGTCCAAGAATGACTCTGATATGCCCTGGCGGCCTTAATTTATAATTCCGGGTCGCGTCATCAAGCCGCTTGGCTGCGTGCAATCTTAGCGTGCCCGGGAAACTTTCCCGCATTAATTATATCATGGGCTCAAATTAGCGAATGCATTAATTAATGCAGCCCTAATGCCTATCAAACTAAAGCGGAAATAATACAGGTTGCAATTTTTGTCTCCAATCCAATGCAACTCTTCTGTAACTAAAGATATTAATTTATTTCATTCTTCCCTCCTAGAATAAGTTTAGCCGCGAACTGGAAAGCGTCCCCAAACTTCATCAAGAGGCTTGGCTTGGGACATAACTTCTTTTAATGAGTTCTGGAGATTTCTCATAATGACGCTCGCGCTCACTTCACATAAGAACGCTTCTTCTGGACCCCTTTATGACATATACTGTAAGACATCGGCTTCGTGGGTGGCCTAGTATGATTCCAATATCCAATACTCAAATTAATACAATTGCTTCAATGAACAGAATGGTTCATAGCCCCCCGTGAACGACAAAATAAAATTCTGTCAAGAATTTTATTTTCCCAAAATCCAAGATCATTTTTTCATTGCAATCATATCTGCTGTCAATATTCAAAACTTCAGGGCATGGGACTATCTTCAGCTACAGACATGATAGCCTCCCTATCCTTCCTAACTTGGTAATAAGCATCCAGCAGAGCTAGAAATCTCCGGTGGTTACTCTCGCAGTCTTGACACTCCGTTTCTTTGCGCTGCTCAGATATCTGTTTCTGGTCACCTGGAGAAATCATATTCACTTCTTCTTCTTCTTCTTCTTCTTCTTCTTCTCCATTGGGTACCTCTGGTTGCTCTTCTTCGCTGTCATTTTCATCTTCTTCCGGAATGATAACCTCCTCTCTGGCAAGATTTTCGGTCTCTTCGTCCTCAGGTTCTTCTTCCTCTTCTTCGCCTCCTTCTTCTTCTTCTTCTTCCAGATTGTCTAATTGATATTGGCCGGGTTGGAAAAAGGGCTTAAGGTTTGATGAGTTAAAGACCTTAGTCACTGTAGCGTCCAAGCTTTGTACCTTGTATGAGTTATTTTCATAACTATGAATTATTCTGTACGGTCCAGTGTATAGCTCAGCGAACTTATGGTAATATCTCTCTGTAGGGTTAGAGACAGTGGGTGTCTTCACTAACACTAACTCGCCCACTTGTAAAGGTCTATGAAATCTTTTATTCCTAGTTCTACGCAGCCGCTTCTCAGCCTGTGCTTTTAAGTGTTCTGCAACGTTATTAACACATATCTCTTGAGCTAGTTGAGGATCCCTAGGGCACGGAATTACATTTTCCCAAGGACGTTTAGGCAGCTCATTATTGTGAATCCATGCTGGAATCATACCGGTCGATTCGTGTCTAGTTGTGTTAATACACTCTGTAATAATGGGCACTACAGTGTTCCACTTATAATGTTCTCTAGGGCAGTATATCCTGCAATACTTGGATATCTCCCTCATGATACGTTCACTCGGGTTAGCTTGCGGATGTCTGATGCTGGATAAGACATGCTTGATCCCTAGTCTTTCTAGTTCACGCTTAAACCCTGCAGCAGTGAATTGACTCCCATGATCACTTAATATGCTCTCAGGCTTACCCATAATGGGTATTATCTTTCTTTTAATCTGCGATAGCGTTGAACGAGTATTCGCCTTTTGAATAGGGCATAATGTAACAAATTTACTGAAGACGTCCATACAGACAAGGATGTACTTTAAGCCCGTAGTAGCAGAGGGTAAGGGACCGAAGAAGTCTATTGCGAATAATTTACGTGGTCCCGTAGGTATCAGTGGTCGTGGCGGTTGCTTTAAAAGGTACGGATTTGGTTTCACCCTCTGACAAATGTCGCAGGTACGCAGGATTTTCTGTACCATCGACCTCATTTTAGGCCACATGAAAGTTTCCTGCAGTGTTGCTACCACTTTATCAATTCCTGAATGTCCTGTAGAGTGATGAGCTATCCATATCACGTCAATCTGTAGTCGCGGAGGTACCACAATTCTAAATTTCGTATGATTTTCATCCACAAATTTATGCAAAATGTTGTTAAAGTAGTGGTAATTTACCGCTTTGCGCTCCGCTTCAGCGTACTGTGGAGTCCCGGGTTGGAGTTCTTTCCGAAAGTACTGGATTAGCCGTCCGGTCTCTGAGTAATTTTCCTGTTCCTCATGAATATTCCGAAGTCTCTCCAGTATATTCTGATCCTCTTGGTCTAACAGAGTTAGGTGTATTGTAAGTTCCTCCGGATTAGGATTTCTGCTCAACGCGTCAGCTAGTATGTTCAGTTTCCCTGGGCAATGTTCTACCGTGAGGTCGAACTGCTGGACGTAAAGTGCCCATCTACTGACCCGTGCATTAGCCATGTCCGTCTTAAGAATGAAGGTAAGTGCTTTATGATCAGTTCTAATCACTACTGGGAATCCGTACACATACTTTCTCCAGTGAGCTAAGGCAGTAACTATGGCTAACATCTCCAACTCGGTGGTCGTGTATTTCAACTCGTGTCCGCGTAATTTTCTACTCATGAAAGCCAAATATGATATTTTATGCTCCCTCTCGGGTGTTTCCTGGTACAGCACTGCTCCGACTCCAACTGCAGAAGCGTCCGTCTGTATGATGAACTTCCTATCGAAGCTAGGGTACCCCAATTTTACAGAATTTTCTAAAAGTACCTTAGTGTTTACAAAAGCTTTTTCTTGCTCTTCTCCCCATTTCCATCTATTATTGGTCTTCAACATATCTTGAAGAGGCGCTACTGTATCCGTGTAACCGGGACAATGATTGGAGAAAAAGTTCGTTAGGCCCAAGAACTGCCTAACATGTTTAATCTTGATCGGCCTAGGAAAATTTTGTATCGCCGCAATTTTAGCTGGGTTGGGCCGGATACCTTGACCATCGACAACATGCCCCAGGAACAATACCCTGCGCTGACAGAAGTGTGACTTTTCAAAATTAACCTTGAAATTGCATCTCTCGAGGTCCTGAAATAGTAAATTCAATTTTTCCATGTGTTCTTCCAGGGTTTTTGTGCAGATTAAAATATCGTCGATATACCGAATCGTAAACTCTTTTACCTCGGGACTGAGGTTCGATTCCAGTGCCCTTATCAAAGCAGCACAACTTGAGACTAGGCCAAATGGAAGACGTAGGAAAATATACGTCTGGTTGTCAAATAAAAATCCAGTAAGCATATTTGTACTTGGATCCAAAACGATATGGTGAAAGCTTGAAGTCATGTCTACCGTACTGAAAAATTCCATATCTCCGAACTTCTTGAGAATATCCTTAAGGTTTGGAGGTCTCTCATACTCGGGAACTAGGCGTTGGTTCAAAGATCGTGCGTCAAGGCACACGCGCACCGTTCCATTCGCCTTGGGCACTGCACATAACGGATTCAAAAACGGACTCGGGGACTTGGCGATTATCCCGTTCCTCTCCATGTCGTCGATTACCTCCCGGACCTGGGGTAACATCTTCTCTGGAATTGGATATGGTCGCTGTTTGAAAGGCTCCCAGTTATTTACACATAATTTGTATTGGTAATTCGGGATCTTTCCAGGCCTCGAACCAAAGACCGTCTCATGCCTCATCAATAACTCCTGCAGCCGTCCCTTGTCTTCCGGACTAATCTTTGCTTCTTCGATTTTATTCGGCAATAGTTCTAGAAATTTTTCTTTCTCTCGCTGTTCTTCCAATTCGGATACCATAATTTCGAACTCTGGAATAATTTCTTCGTGATCCTGTAGCCATTTTTCTGAATCAAGTTCTTCCGTCTGCATGTCCATTGTCCAAATACGTTCCCCGGGTTGGTAACCCTGGTTCTGGTTTAATTCTACTCGTTCCTGGTTACCATTTAATTTTAACATGATAGAGTTCGTACCCATGTCAATTACAGCTTCGTATTCTCTTAAGAAATCGGCTCCTAATATAAGATTGTATTCCATTTTAGGCAGCACAATACATGGATGTGACACCAGTAAATCTCCAATCTGGATGTCGAGTAATACCTGCTCCTTACAGGACGTGACTTTGTCAGGTATAATCCCTTTAATTTTTACCTTCGAAATTGGTATAGACGGGATACGAACTCTGTTTTGAATGTCCGAAACTAAGGCCTGTGATACGACACTGACCGTGGCTCCAGTGTCAGCCAGACAGCGTACGTTTAAACCGTGAATTCTGGTATAAATTACAGGTAATTCTTTCGGTCTGGGCAAATTACTTTTATTAGGATCCTCTAATAGATCATCAGGAGTGATAACCCAATTATGTATAGCTATAGTCATCCAACCGGCATCCTCGCGAAATATTCTATCTCCTGGCACTAAATTTCTCGTTTTTTTTTTATCCTCTCTCTCGATCTCGGCAAAGCTAGGTGCATTTGGGTTGAGACCTTTTGGCCTGGCGCCATTATGAAATTCTTGGTATGCCAAGCTCGCAGCTCCAGGAGAGTTGGCAGCACTGTGATTCCGTATTGCTTCCTGCCACGTGTCGCGTGTTGACATCTCCCCCGACTCTCTCCCTCTTGAGTGGTAGGCGCCGTCTTGTCTCTCACCATTTCTCGGGCGCAGTGAACTCTCCCTTGGCCTGTCGTATCTCGCTCGGTTCCCATTCCATCGCTGGCGGTTGCTTCTAGAGTTGTAACGTTCACCGTCTCGTCTCCAGTACGGCCGGTCATTCCGCCGTTGTTCGAATGAATTTCTTCGGTGTTCTTGCCCTTTCCATCGGTCCGGTTCCTCCTGCCATGTGCTCCATCTTCGAGGTCGCCAGTTCATATCTCCTCTGGGTTTCAGATTTTCTTCATCTCGCTCCCTCCGGGTAGGTGTTTGAGTGCCGGAATTTTGACATTCCTTGTGGCCTCTTTCTTCCATCTGCTCTTCTGCCTGTATGTTCACATTATGGACAGTCTCTATGGCCCGTATACGTGGTTGATGCAGAGCAGACGTTTGGTCCCAAAGCCTAAGCATTTCTTCTGCTGCTACCGCCGTCGTTACATTAGCCGCGATAAGAGCCCTCTGTACCTCTACAGGCAGCTGTCTGATAATGGTTGTGACGATTTCCAACTCTTCAGGCTGATGATCTAGCTCTTGCAAACGTAAATATTGGGAGATGAAGAACTCGCTTAGTCTAGTGGGGGTACTATTCGCATATCTTCGTGCGTAGAGTTCCATTCTCAGCGCCAATTGATGTCCCTGATTCCAGAATTTATTCAGGAATGCCCGTTTAAACTCATCATAATTCTTAAATGATTGCCCAAACGCTTTAAACCAAGCTCCAGCAATCCCTCCAAGATACTTTTCTGCCGTGCGTAGTCTGCGTTCCGGTGGTATCTGTCCTTCGTCCATGTAGGCCTCTAACTCTTTCAGGAATGAACGGGGTGTGACCTCTCCATTCCCCTCAAATTTCTTCGGTTTCTCCTCGGGTGCCCTAATCCAATGGTAACCCGGGAATACACTGTCTTGACTGAATAGGGTTGAATTTCCCATCCTTGGCTTAGCCCTAAATGATTCTCCTAGTATCTCATGTCCCTCTTCCTGACTGTCATTCAGGCTGTCCTCTCCATATTGGCGTTCCATCGGGCTGTGAGTCCTACTCAGTTTTCGCTTCTTTGCTCCGTTGTCTTCCTCAATTTTTAATTGGTCCAACTTATCCCGTATATTCTCCATTTCATTTTCTAACCCTAGTATACGTTTCTCAGTTGACCGTTGTTCCTGCTCACGGCACTTCTTCAAACCCTGGACCTCCGCGCTGATTTCCTTCCTAGTTCGTTGTAAATCCAGTTCTAGTCCAGCAATTTTAGCCTTATTTTTCTCGGTCGTCCTTTCATATTTGTCTACCACTTCTTGAGTCCTAGCCTCTAGTTTTTCTTCTATTCTGACTAGTTCTTCTTGAGTATGATCCATACGGACTACGACTGCCACCAAGTTTTCTCTAAATGTTCCTAGTTCGGACTGAGTCTCCTTATCTTTTTCTTCCATGCGCTGTTCTATCCCCTCGATACTATTCTTTACTTCCTGAATTTGCTTCTCTACCGTTCTGTGCGATTCTTCCATCTGTTGACTTAACTTTTCGGTCGTGGTAACACAGCACAGCCGTACATTTTCTATTTTGGTATCTAATTCTGCTATGGTTTCCCTAGTCGCTTCATTTTCAGAGGTCAATTGCTCCAAACGAATGCTAGTGTGCTCCCTTAGCTCAGTTATTTGGTTAGATACCCGTGTTTTGGTGCGTACTACTTGTTCGGTCAAGTGTTCCTTCAGTTCCTTTATCTGATCCGAGTTCCTAATTTCCTGTTCTTTAAATTGTGCACTGACTTGGTCGTTCAAACGCTCCCCGTTCTGAACCAATAGCTCACGATTCCTAGTCACTTGTTCGTTCAGACGTTCACCTATATCTTCCCTAAGTTCCTCTTTGAGCGCCACAAACTGTTCTTTGAATCGCTCACTATCCCTAGTCTGTTGTCCTTTAATAGCTCCTACATCCTCTCTAAGCGTAGTCTGTTGTCCTTTAATAGCTCCTACCTCCTCTTTAAGCGCCACAAACTGTTCATTCATCTGCTCGCTGAGTTGCCTCAGCATCTCTCCTATGTCTACCGACATTCGACTCACTGGTTATAAAGTCCGGCGGGAAAAACCGCTCCGTATGTTCTCGATTAAATTTCAAATACTCTAAATTTCCTACACTTTCTAATTTATCAAAATGTTTCTACTGCTAAACTCTCGAACTTTCAAAGCCTAAATTGGCTACCTCAATCTAATATCATGTCATTCAAACATAGGGTAACCGTCAGTACTACACTATGATACAAAACATATATACAACACAAACATAAAATTCACCAACACATGACAAAAAAACAGCCAAAACTACCACATGCAAAATCCAAGCTATACGATTATACACCTGTAAAACATAACACCTTGCAGGTCAAATCCCCGCACGAATATCATCCATCGCTTCAATTGGAGCCCCAAAATCAGCACATCCTCGCTACACCATCAACAGCAATATCCATAAACAAATGGTAAGATCAAAGACAGAACCTCACAAAATACCTCTCTGAACTGGCAGTCATTCAACTTCACAAGTTTAACAACCTACTCCAAATATATCCTCAAGCTAACAGTACCGATCACCGACCAGACTTGGTATACCTGCATAACACCTAATCGAATGCAGCTGTCATAACATATGCCTGAAATCAAGCCTTGCACGACCTTTATTTACCAAAATATCAGGTCCTGCCTTTATAGACACACATTATGACCTATAGCCCTATTTTATGGGGAAAAACAGCAGAATACCACTTGGTTATGTGAGCTCGTTTACACAAATATCAAGCATCACCTGATGGCATAATAAAATAAGCTGTATGACCCTCCTTACTGCAATATCGGGTCCTCAGTTAGCCACACCAAGTTCACAATGTAGCCAATGGCGCTCTGGTCCCTTTTACAGAAACATCGGGCCATTCGTTACTCGTCGTCATTAATACCATGGCGCTATGGTTAGCCCTTTTTTCAAAGTTATCGAGCCCCATCGTTGCTTGGTCAATTATACTATGGCGCTATGGTTAGCCCTTTACGGAATTTCGGCCACCACGTTGCTCGGCAAGTAAACTATGGCGCTCTGTTTACACTGTCTGGGTAGCCCTCATTACAGCAATATCGAGCCCCACGATGGCTTGCGCCAAGTAAACTATGTGCCCTACTGCACTATAAAGTTCCGTCCAGGCGAAGGCCGGTCTCGAACCTAGAGTACAGTAGTGAACAAACTCTCACAGACGTGAGCTGGTGCACATAGTCTTACCTGAACACTGTCCTCTTCAATCAGCCGGTAGAACGCTCTTCTCAGGGATAACATGGGTATAACGGGGCAACATAAAGATAAAACACTAGGACATGTGCCTACTCAGGTAAGAATTCGACTAAATTAAAAAAATAAAATATCTAACAGAAAACACCGCTGCATTCCAAGTTTAACAAATAGGGATTTATTACATAAAATTGAATTATTTACAAATAAAAGATCATTTCAATATGAGATGGGAAAATGACGCTGAGCCGATGACTATCAGTTCACTGCCTTCACAATAACTCGTGAGCTGCAACAAGCATGTTACAATGGTGTAAGTAACGAAGTTTTGGAGATGGATATCTGCTTAATTACACAAAAACAATGATTCCCATAAAAATTTACAATGCCTCGCGCCGTCGAACCCCGGTGCTAACAAAATCACCACAAAATTTACCATGACCTGACTTGGTCACGAACCCTAGTCCTATGACAGGTAAGGTGTCCAAGATACCTATGCAAACAAAATGAAAGAATCCAATCAACACATACAAGGGTGTCAGTATAAAACGGGCCAGTGTTAAAATATTACGTAAAACAAATGGGACATAAAACAAATCTCTCTCTCTGCTTTCAAAACAAGAAGGTCGTTTCTTCCCCTCCTAGCATACTTGAAATACTGCAGACGACCAACACACCAGCCTGTGACGTCAAGCTCAATGACCTCCATTCTCACCCCTCCACTTGCAGCAGTCCCCCTAATTTATGAGCTCCACCGAGGAGACAGGCTAAAGTCTTGCCTTTCAAAAGTACATTTCACGTAGTCAGCTGTTAAAGCCATCATTTAAATATACCTGGGCTATCTGCCCTCGTCTCCATACCTTCAGCAATCTCGCTCATCTTACTAATGCCTCTCATGGGCTAAATCCTGGTGCTACAAAACACTAATCATTAAGCGATCGTCACATTGCCATACTAGGCATTTCCAAAATATCTTCAATAAACTCTCAATGGTTGGGCTCTCTCATACCAACTGCAAATTCTACTTCTGCCTCTTATGGGCTCAAACCTCTTAAATATTGGACTCGCGCACACTATCAGTGAATCTGGGTGAATTCCTGGTCACGACTTGGTCACCATCTGGTCATAACTATACACTTCTACGTCTGCAGAAACAAATGCCAGAATGGGACCTCATAAAAGGACCTATCTGTAAACTAACCTCCTATGCCCAAATGAGTTCAATCAGACCCTTACAAAAACACGTACAATAAAATAACGCAATTACAATGAACCATAACTTCACTAACAAGGACTTTACAAATAACATCTACCTTAAAGTACGGGGTTCGAGTTTGAGGCCTAGCTCTATATTACAAGGGAACTTCTCCTATTACCACAAATTAGTTGACTGACGGCCCCCATATTCCTATCTAAATTTAAATGACATGCTTGAAACAGAATTGGAAAGCTCTGACCTTAAATTTGAGAACATAGCGGAGCGGCCATCCCTGTGGACCACTGGATCTACCACATTCTGATAGACTGCCGGGCTTGCATCAGATACTGTTGACCACTTGGAGACATTCTTGCTGGTGTAGCGTCTTCGTACAGCTCCCTCTGTAGTCGGAAGGTGTCCTCTTCGATGTTGTGCTGGTCAGGTGCTCCCAACGTTCCTGGATCGATGCCCGTTGTTGTGTTGGCTTCAGCTCCTGGTTGTGGCTTCTGTGCAATGATGCTGTCAAACCCTCGTTCTGACTTGATGCTGGGGTAACTGAAAATAAATTCATATATTACAGACTGTCCAAACTCGATGCCTGTCTTCACTGTTAGCGTGTCTCACACGTCACACTGACCAAGTCTCGTTCAGAGTTTTAACCTGGTACACAAGAGTTTCTTTACTACTCTCCGTCACTGTTCTATCACCCTATCACATGGACAACATATAGTTTTAGAATTCCTAACCTGAGCCAATAATAATTCTAGCATTCCGTCTGCAACCCTTGACCTCACAGAAATAGGGAGCTACTAGTTCATTAGTCACATGTAAGCAGTACCTCATCTCCCCATAGCATAAATCTCACAGGGAAAATCTTCAATTCCTCTGAATATTCAAGTTGATTACTTACATCTTTGCAGAAATAGCAGTACAGGCAGTCGATGTAGCTTGAAGACAAAGCGTCGTTCTCAGCACCAACACGCAGTATGACGACTCGTTCCCACAGCCTCTCGGTCCAAGAATGACTCTGATATGCCCTGGCGGCCTTAATTTATAATTCCGGGTCGCGTCATCAAGCCGCTTGGCTGCGTGCAATCTTAGCGTGCCCTGGAAACTTTCCCGCATTAATTATATCATGGGCTCAAATTAGCGAATGCATTAATTAATGCAGCCCTAATGCCTATCAAACTAAAGCGGAAATAATACAGGTTGCAATTTTTGTCTCCAATCCAATGCAACTCTTCTGTAACTAAAGATATTAATTTATTTCATTCTTCCCTCCTAGAATAAGTTTAGCCGCGAACTGGAAAGCGTCCCCAAACTTCATCAAGAGGCTTGGCTTGGGACATAACTTCTTTTAATGAGTTCTGGAGATTTCTCATAATGACGCTCGCGCTCACTTCACATAAGAACGCTTCTTCTGGACCCCTTTATGACATATACTGTAAGACATCGGCTTCGTGGGTGGCCTAGTATGATTCCAATATCCAATACTCAAATTAATACAATTGCTTCAATGAACAGAATGGTTCAGTATCTGGCATTAAATTGTTCAAACTTATTATATATGCATGTTAAGTTTAGAATGCGAAACTCGAATCTTGCTAGGAATGTCTAGTTCTGACAACGCCCTTTAGAAAGTTATAAGTTTGAATAACATAATTCAATTACATGTATAAATTACTTGTTAAGTTCTTTTATCATAAGATATTTAGAAAATTCCATTTTTGGCTAATGTAATTAAGTTAAATCTCCAACTATCTTATTGTTGTTAGCGAATTCCCGTTGAGTTTTGAATAAACTATATTTCAGGTAGGTTAGTTGCACTATAATTAATTTCTTCAAGCCCCATATATAGAAACATTTTAATATATATTCCAGACCCAAATTTGGCTTTTGTTCACATATCTTTGTCACGACGAATGGTGTCAGATGGGGAAATTTTTATCCTGGCGGCAGCAAGGAAAGAAGCCATAGGAAGTGGAGAAGATAACGCTCGTTGTGCTTGCATAAGGAATTTTGTTTCAAGGTGATGTTTGTGTGTAAAAAAGGAACTCTCTTCGTCATTCGATGTCACAGTCGGTAAATTATGAGAAAACAATTGATAAGTGTTCTTTAATAATAATAATAATAATAATAATAATAATAATAATAATAATAATAATAATAATAATAATAATAATAACAATGTGAACAAGTAGAAATTAGAAAGAGAATTAAATTACGTCGAACAATGTCTGCCCTCGCGTTTCCTTGCAGTGAGCATCGGACCAATGTCACATCCCACAAATATGGATGTTGCAAGATTCGACCAGTCAGCCAAATGGAGACCCACAATGAGGCCTCTTTCACACTCTCTCAGGTGCCGATAACGCTTTCTCACACGAGTACGTGGCATCTCCGTGTCCTTCAATGTGATCATTCAACATCTGACGCTGTTCACGCCCTTTATACACCCTACCACTCCCGGTAACAACACTGAACACCAACAACACAAATGTAGTCTGGTGGCCGTTCTGTCACAGAGAATTGCAGCTCTAATCGTTTACATCTCCGCCAATGGTTTGTACGTGCACGAAATTACAGAGAAATCGGACCATTTCTTCTGGGTGCTTCAATTGTTTGGCCAGACAGTGTAAGTTCGAGGTTTTGTAGATTTCGCGTTCTGACTGCAACATATACACATAGGCTATATGAGCCAAACGACGACCTAAATATCAAGCTATTCACGTTTAGCTACCGCACATCGTACTGTATACCTAGGGACTCCAATAATTCCCAGGTCTCCTTCTTCTGTTTCATCTTCTTCTGGTACCATAACCCTCACAGAAGATTGGTGACCATCATGGAGAAAGGTTTTCCGATTTTTTCTTTCCTGTACCAAAGTTTCCGCAACGCTGATGTCGAAGCACATAGGAGCATCCGCGTTCACGATAATTTTCTCCGTTCATGTCCTCATTTTTTCCCCTAACTCATCTACCATAATCTTCTGTATCAGTCTGTATCCGTTATTTAGGAAAATGTGACAAAAATAGTATGATTTAATACATTTTCCAAGGGTTAAAATTTCACAAAATTTCGCAGCTCGACTGATTACCACCTCGTTGGTGACGTGGTTCACCCATGAAATCTTGAACATAAAACATCACAAAATTTTGCACCTCGACGGATTACCTCCTCGTTGGTGACGTGGTCCATCCTTGAAATCTTGAATATTTCAAAGGTTAGGTGCATCCGTAAAATGACATAGGTACATGGAAACTGCCTCTGTGGATCAGATGCATAGTGTAGGCCTCTTGATCCAAAGAGAGCGGGTTCACACCCGACAGTGATAGTCGGATTTTTTAAGGGACTCCTTGTCGTTCTATGTCGGCATGTAAAAGATCTCTAGTGACATGTTTTTAGTTTACCCGACAGAATTAATTAAGTACTCAACGATAATCGCCCACGACAGATTTGGTTTGCTCTGCCATCTAGTAGGCCTAGAATATAACGGAAAGTCAAATTCAAATGTTAGCCCACAGTAACTGAGGCTATAAGATTACTATTATTATTATTATTATTATTATTATTATTATTATTATTATTATTATTATTATTATTATTATTATTATTATTATTATTATTATTATTATTATTATTATTATTGAAAATGAAAACCTACAATCTGTTTTCCAGTCATTGGCCGGGTCAGGGATGGAATGAATGAAGCAGATATAGGCTATTAGTACGATGGGGTCGCCACTCCAAAAGTGATTTTTTAATGACTGATAGATGCTATGAAATGATAATGGAGAGTGTTGTTGGAATGAAATATGACAGGGGAAAACGTTGTACCTTGGTAAAAAACTGCCCCGCCTCCGCTTTGTCCAGCACAAATCTCACATGGAGCGACCGGGATTTGAACCACGGTATCCAGCGGTGAGAGGCCAACGCGTTGCCGCCTGAGCCACGGAGACTCTGTTATTATTATTATTATTATTATTATTATTATTATTATTATTATTATTATTATTATTATTATTATTATTATTATTATTAATACATTCATTCATTCATACAGGTCACTAATCGGCCAACTAGGGACCACAATGAGTATCGCGTTACATTCTGACAATTGTTCATTTTTCGCTTGATCCACATCGTCTTCATTAGCTCACTGTATTTAGCACGATGTTCTTCTGTCCATTTTGCACCAGTTCCCGCTTTTGGTCGGGGAAAGTCCCAAAAGTATTATTGGCTGCTCTTAAAAGATTTCGGTCTTGTGCATCTTCTGCTTGTATGCCCAGTTCTTTAAGACCTTTCTTGACTTTAACGTACCATGGCATTGCCGTTTTTGGTTTTGAGTCAAATGTACTGAAGATACGTTTCGTCAATCGTCAGTCGATCATCCGTCGTATGTGACTGTAGAAGCGAACTCTGCCTTTACGCATTTTGTGTCTGTGATCTTCTCTGTCTTAGAGTATACTTATTTGGATTTTCTAATGTAGATGCCAATTTTGTAATTTGGGCCAAGTATGGTGTGTAGGGTCTTACATTCCTTCTTTCCTCTCTAAATCCGCGAGCAAACACTTCTCGAACAGGATAAGGCATTCAGATGCATACAGCGATACTGGTTTGATGACAATGTTGTGGTGACGAACTTTTGTGTTTAGAGAAAAGCACTTTTTGTTGTATATATTGCGGGTGGTTTGGAAAATGACTTCCATTTTCTTGGTTCTTGCTGCTATGGCCTCTTTGTCAAGTCCATTTTGCTGGATCCATTACCCAAGGTATGTACATTTATTAACACGGTTTAACGTTCCATACTTGGTGTTTAGTTGAGCTTTGTTGTTCGACGTTACTTCTGTCCTTTGGAAGGAAATTTGTAATGCTGTTTGTTCTGCTACTTCTTTCAACACATTGATCTGTTCTGTTGCATTTTCAAAATTTTGTCATCAGGGTTCTATCATCAGCGAACTTTAAGTAATCTATTTACACTCCGTTTTCCTTTATCCCAATCCTGAAGTGTTTGTAAAGGTTTAATTCTTTTAACGTCTTTCGCCACTCCTGTATTACCTTCTCAAGTACGCAGTTGAAGAAAGTGGTGACAGCCCATCTTCCTGTCGAACGCCTGTCATCATCTCAAGGTGTTCAGGGGGACATCCTAGGAATTTTACTTTGGATTTGGTATTAGATAGCGTTGCCCTTATTATAGCCAGCAGTTTCTCATCGACTCCGATTTCTGCAAGTATGTTAAGCAACACATCACGGTCGTTGGATTCATATACTTTCCTGAAGTCTACAAACGTCAATACATAGATTCAACCCCTCAGCATATGGTATCTTATTATGGTTCTTAGGTTATGTATTTGTTCCGCACTTGATCGGTCTTCTTGGTACTCCCCGATTTTGTGTTCAACTTGCTGTTCTAGTCTTTCAAGGATGGATAGTGACAGGATCTTGTAGGCTACTGAGAGAAGAGAAATACCACGGTAATTGATCAAATCCCTTATATTTCCTTTCATTTGTAAAGGATGGATCAAAGTTTTCTTCCAGTAGTCTGGTAGTTGTTATTTTTCTCATATATTTGCAATGGTTCGGTGTAGGATGTCAATTGCTTCTCTCGGGGCATGTAACCACCCTTCCGCAATCATGAAGACTTCACCAGGAGCCTTGTTATTTTTCCATCTCATTATGTGGCGTTTGATTTCATTGCGATTTGGTGGATAAGATGGCAGGCTCTGGCTCACTGGTTTGTTAGTTTTGATGGAGTTGGCTGGTTTTTCACATTCAAGAATGTCTATATTTATTCCCCTTTTTACGGTAACGTTCATGATATCAGGACTGTATTTTCCAGATATATCAACATGACCTATTTGGAATTCTCCTATTGTTTTGTTTGGGCATCTCCATGTCGTCTGCTTTCTAGGTAAGTGACGAAAGTGTGTTGAGACCAGTTGGAGGTTATTATTATTATTATTATTATTATTATTATTATTATTATTATTATTATTAAAGCGTCTTTATTGTGGCGAAGTTAGGGCTCCCGGCCCTTTCTTACACTTAACCACTTCATGTATATACAATGTATATTTTACATAAAATTTAAACATATGAAATCTTTACAACCTAAAGTATAATTAAAGCAACTAAAGTATCACTAACTAAACTAAGGTGAGTAAAGTATAACAAAATTATATACAGGAACACATTGCAATAACAACCATATTCACTGTATGGTAATTACATAGTTCAATGAGGCGTCCTCCATTCTTATTGGTTCTTTTGTGTGCTGGGTAGAGCCCAACAACTTTCCTGTGTTTCCTTTCACGTCGTACTTGTGCACTGAAATCGCCCATTTAGATCTTGATATGGTGTTTCGAGATTTTCGCTAGTCCAGCATCCAGGATGTTCCAGAATCTATCTGTGTCTTCCAGGTCTTTGTTGTTTTGTTCCTTAGTTGGAGCATGTGCAATGAATAGCGTGTATGTTTAGTTTGCACAACGCAGAGGTAGTAGGCATAACCTATCATTAACAGCTTCAAAATTTCAGACTGGCCTAAGGATTCTGGTGCTGACAGCAAAGGCTGTACTGAAGATAGGGTTGTTTTTCATTACTCTCTTATGGGATTAGCTCCTGAAGAACCGATACCCTTCAAACTCAAACGTATCATCGTCAACGAAGCGAGTTTATTGCAGGACCATTACGGCGATTTTATTTTCGTGGAGGGCATTGGTCAGCTGTTCCATCTTAGCAGTTTGTATTAGTATTAGTTTATGTTGAACGTTGCCACGAAAGTCTTAGATATGGGTTTCAGCTTTCGTCATTGTTCAGGATTTCCAAGACGCTCCGACTAGTCTTTAGCATGATTTAGCTCGCCCCCCCCCCCCCCGAATCCTAACGGTATACATGCGTCGCTTGTCGGCGACGGTGGATTTCTTTCAAGAGTTGCCACCTGGGATATTAACTTCATGTCTTCGTTTTGCCATCATGCTTGAGAAGCTTTAACTTAGCTTGGAACAAGTTGGTTATTCTGAATACGACGAAGGTTGTTAGCCCTGGAGGGTTTCAGGAGGTTCTTTTCCTTCTTCTTATTCTTATTCTTATATGGACCTGGAGCAGTTATTGGAAATTTTGAGGTAATGTCCTTTATCTTCTAGAGATTACGCGATTTTCCAGTAGATTTCTGTTTTTGCTTAAAAATATTATTTCCTGGAAATGTTATTTGCTGACCAGAGTGATATTTTGCACCCTTCTCACCTTGACGGATGTTTACTGAGCCGGTCTTTCTCTCAGTTAATTCCAAATACAACATTAATAGTCCTATGTCTCACGTTGAAAAAGCTGTTTTACAGGATGTGGCTAAGGTGTGGCTAAAATTTCAGGACACGTTACTCACACAGTAGTAGAAAAATATGTATTCGGAAACGGGTTCGGAAACGCTGTATTTCCATGCTAGAGCTCATTTTCCTCAGCTCAGCGTAGTGCATTAATCATGGAAAACGCACAGAAAGAGAACGTACCAGCAAAGCGCATGAAACTCAAGTGTATGTAGAGTTGTAGAAAAGGATTTCTAACATTGAAATAAAGTGTTTCCCCACTCAAGAGGGGAAATTCCTCAAGGCAGTAATATAGGACCATTATGTTTTCTTATATATATATGAGTAAAGAAGTGAAATCAGAGATAGGATTTTTGCGGATGATGTTATTCTGTATAGAGTAATAAATAAGTTACAATATTGTGAGCAACTGCAAAATGACCTCGATATTGTTGTAAGATGGACAGCACACAATGGTATGATGATAAACGAGGTTAAAATTCAGGTTGTGAGTTTCACAAATATGAAAAGCCCACTCAGTTTTAATTACTGCGTTGATGGAGTGAATGTTCCTTACGGAAATCATTGTAAGTACCTAGGTTTTAATATAAGGAAGGATCTTCATTGGGGTAATCACATAAATGGGACTGTAAATAAAGGATAAAGATCTCTGCACATGGTTATGAGGGTGTTTAGGGGTTTTAGTAAGGCTGAAAGGGAGAGGGCATATATCTCCCTGAAAAGACCCCAAATTGAGTAAGGTTCCAGTGTGTGGACCCCTCACCGGGATTACTTGATTCGAGAAATTGAAAAAATCCAATAAAAACAGCTCGATTTGTTCTGGGTGATTTTCGACAAAAGAGTTGCGTTACAAAAATATTGCAAGTTTTGGGATGCTCAACTAAGCGGTATGTTCCCAGCTGTCAGTGGAGAGATGGCGTGGAATGACATTAGTAGACGAATGTCCGACTCGTTGGCTGAATGGTCAGCGTACTGGCCTTCGGTTCAGAGGGTCCCGGGTTCGATTCCCGGCCGGGTCGGGGATTTTAACCTTAATTGGTTAATTCCAATGGCTCGGGGGCTGGGTGTTTGTGATGTCCTCAACATCCCTGCAGCTCACACACCACACATAACACTATCCTCCACCACAATAACACGCAGTTTCCTACACATGGCAGATGCTGCCCACCCTCATCGGAGGGTCTGCCTTACAAGTGCTGCACTCGGCTAGAAATAGCCACACGAAATTATTATAGTAGACGAATAAGTTTGAGTGGTGTCTTTAAAATTATGAAAGATCACAATAAAAGGGTAAAGTTGGAATTAAAGAGTACAAATTGTGGCAAATATTCGTTTATAGGAAGGGGAGTTAGTGACTGGAATAAACCAAGGAAGATGCTCAATGAATTTCCAATTTCTTTGAAATAATTTAAGAAAAGGCTAGGAAAACGCAGATAGGGAATCTGCCACGTGGACGACTGTCCTAAATGCAGATCAGTATTGATTGATTGATACGACATGTCCATAGATAGCATTTTTTCTTTAACGCGTAAGGAATGTTTCCTTTAGATTGGCTGTCTTCATCTCTAATAGAAGTTGACCGTTCATTTATCGATTATCCCGTGAGTGGTTTTTATCGACTATTTGTCTTCAAATAGAAATCCAAATTTCCTAATTGCGTATCTCTTATTAATCCTACCATTGTACGTTTAAGTAGGAGAGGGGGGGGGGTCGTCTCAGTTTCTATCCTCAGTTTCAGTTTCGGGTTTAAGTTTGGATGCTCCTTCTGTAATCCCGCGTTGAAAATTCCACGCGTAGTCTTCATAATTCCAGGACGAGGTACATAATTTTGGAGCCGAATGGTTAGACCACAAAATCAGCACGTTCCGTCACATGGTATTAACATATAAGATATATTTTGTGGCATCTTTTGATATGCGGGAGGTACGAAAACGTTGGTTTCTTGATTGGATATTACACAACGGGTTATAATCTCAGGAATGCACTTAGGAAAGGAAGGGGCACGTGCAAATTCCGATATCGTGACCATAGCAATGGGATGCCCAATGTTGCGTGGAATTCCATCCACTGGAGCAAGAGGATTCATTTAAAATTTCTCATGTGCAAGGAAAAATCTCTCGGAAACAATGGAAAGGAACTTACAACAAATTATGTATTTGGTAGCTTGCACATCAATAGACTGCAGAGTAGTGGACAAATTGGTATATCGGAATACCGGCGCAGTGGTAATTGCAAAATGGTGAGCGAGTGGTGATGGGACCGAGCTTGATAGCTGCAGTTGCTTAAGTGCGGCCAGTATCCAGTATTCGGGAGATAGTGGATTCGAATCCCACTGTCGGCAGCCCTGAAGATGGTTTTCCGTGGTTTCCTATTTTCACACCAGGCAAATGCTGGGGCTGTACCTTAACTATGGCCACGGCTGCTTCCTTACCACTCCTACCCCAATCCTGTTCCATCGTCGCCATAAGACCTGTCTGTGTTGATGGAACGTAAAGCAACTAGCAAAAAATAGTGGTGATGGGAGGATCTCCATATAGTGACATATTTCCTCAGGGAAAAGTACAGAAACTTCAAAAATTCACGGAGAGAAATTGGCATTTGTCCAAGAATTTCTTCAGTGGTGCCGTGAATTTGGAAAGTCTGGAATGACTTTGAGTGACTGACCGTTAACATCGGACTCTTTCAACAATTCCGTCGATGAAATGGTACGGAGGAACAAAAGTGTAATGCGGAATCAGTTAGAAGTGTTCAACGAACAGGGCACAACTTTATAGTGTCCAGGAAATGAAGCACTAATTTTACGCTACGACAAATCCATGCATAACTTTTGTGATTTTGTCTAATAATAAAGGAGCGATGCTGAAATAAAGCAATGATCATCTTCACTTCTCATTAATTTTTCACGTAGTTTGGCTGAGTACCTCAGGCGGTAAAACTATGACCTTCTGAACTCAACTAGGTGTGTTCGATCATGGCTCAGCCTGGTGGTATATCAAGGTGCTCAAGTACGTCAGTCCCGTGACAACAGATTTACTGGCACCTAAATGGACTCCTGCCAAAGATAATTCCGGTACCTCAGCGTCTCCAGAAAACATAACAGTGTTTAGTTGTACGTAAACCCAATAAAGTTATTATCATTAGTATTTCACCAACAAAATATGTTTTATTTTACCATCATGCATTGCTTGCGATTCGAAATGTGACTGCCTTGGTGAGTACCTACTGATAATGGCACTCGACTATCACGTACATCATTTGGAGGCACCTACGAGGTGCTTCAGGAACGTTAAGCAAATGAGATGTATGTAGAACAAAAACTAGAAACAAGTCAGCCATATCTTAGTATGCATTACAACATGCCATTTCAAAACTAGAAGCTATATATTGTACATATCGTTTTGAGCTAGGCGTGATATGTCGAAGTTTGTCTGTTGAAATCTGACCGAGTTACGTTCTCCACTGAAATGTTGGGTGATACTCATAACTATATCAAAACACACCGTACATAATTTACAACAATATCTGCTCATGAAATTTAGGAATAATAGCCCAATTCCTTAATCCTAGTTGCTGTATTTCGATTTAGTGATATTTTTAGGATCTTAAGGTCTGTCGTCAAGTGAAACCTAATGTGAGCATCCTTACAGGGAGAATCACTAACAAGGTTCTTCTCAAATATCGCCAAATAAATTGAAGATGTTGATGTTCAGTTTCCATATTCATAAATATTAGGAGAGTTCACATAATATAATTTACACCACATTATTAATAAAATGAATATATATATGCTTCGTTAACCAACACAGAAGAGTTAAATCAGGAAATTGAAACAGTGCGCTTCATTTTAATGTACAGTTTCCGAGTTCGATAGCTGCAGTGGCTTAAGTGCAGCCAGTATCCAGTATTCCGGAGATTGTGGGTTCGAACCCCACTGTCGGCAGCCCTGATGATGGTTTTCCGTGGTTCCCCATTTTCACACCAGGCATATGTTCGGTTTTACCTTAATGCAGGCCATGGCCGTTTCCTTCCCACTCATAGCCCTTTTCTGTCGCTTCATTGCCACAATATCTATCTGTGTCTGTGTGACGTAAAACTACTTTTGTAAAGGAAAAAATACAGTATTCCATTGAGAGCAAATCAGTGTTCCAATCTATACTCTTTCAAACAGGCACATATGTTTGATGTTAACCAGTAGCAGGAGTTGATAGTGGGTATGTACTGACGACATATTGATAAATATGTGGTGTGTTCAGTTAGGTTGAAAATAACTAAAGTTGGATGTTACCCCGCTACAAGCATAGCTCTCATTCTCTGGACAGACTTGTCGAACGCTTTAAATGTTCCTGTCCTCTCATATCTGGACAAGGAAACAAGTCACTACCGCTTCTTTTTCAAGTCAGATACTTTTACAATGAATGTGTCCTAATCCTTTGATGGAGGTGGCGCATGTAACTATAATAGGCAATTCTTACACACGTAGTTGAAAATGAGCATTCCTTTAACAGTTTAGACAGTGTTGAGACGACGCTCAGGAGTGCTCTCCCCGTACCTAGTATGGGGTTCCTTCTGTTAACAAACATGGAAACTATTACCGGTGGTGACCTTTTAAAGATAGGTATTCGGTTCCCAATAACTTCTTTGTAGAACAGTTTATACTCTAGAATTCTTATGCATATAGTAATATGAATATTTTTAAAGGTTAAGGGCGCCTAACCCGAGGAATTCTTATTTTGTAATGGTTTATGCAATGTTACGCCGGGCTTCAGGAATGCCCTTGCCGTACCTAGAGCAGGGTTTCTGCTTTTAATAAATATGAAAATCCTTATCGTACACAGCATTTTAAATACAGGTATGTGGTCCCTGAAGGTTTATGTACACTGATTTATGCTCCAAAATTTTTGCCCTTAGGGTCCTATTGTTTGTGGATAACATACGCATCGTAAGCTGAGAAAAGTATTCGCGTGCCGACAGTTTCCTTGAGCAGATTCGCAGAAATAGTTATTGATCAACTTAGTTTCATCACAAATCAATATTTATTGCAGATAAGCCTTCCACGGATGATCCCCTCCGCAACAGTGGAAACTACAAAAAATGGTGTCCTGCAGTTTTCGATACAGCAGACAGACAGACAGACAGACAGACAGACAGACAGACAGACAGACAGACAGACAGACAGACAGACAGACAGACAGACTTTAACATCGTTACACCTCGTTGGACTGTCGTTCTCTTAGTATGAGCATTTCTTCCGTCTTCCGACCAGGGAAGTAGTTTCACTGGTTTGACCTAATCATCAGGTACCCTCCAGTCTGGATGTTTTTTTTTTTTGAAGATGCGTCCATCTATGACATGTTGTTCCGTTAATCCTCTTAGCCTCTCCTTGGTGCCGCCTGACTTCATTTTGAATAAATTTTCCTCCACCCTATGCTTTTGATTGCTCTTTTTATCTAGCCACTCTCCTAAATATTTGAAAGCTTCAACATTTTGTCCATTGTCCTGTGTTGTTTTATCTTAAGTGGATTATCCTCAATGTTGACCATATATGTCGTTGTTTAAATTGAGACCGATTTTGTCTGTTCTTCAGCTGCTTCAATGGATAGTGTTGGAATTGCAAGATCATCTGCAAAATACAGGCAATCTATATGAAGCTTCAATTTTGATCCTTGTAAACTGAGCCACTTTGAACTTCCTTTCCTTCGAGGGATTTCCTCCATTTCCTGATAACCTTTCCTAAGGCAAAATTAAAAATAATAGCACGTGATGATCAGCGGTGAGCCTGTACAACAGGTAGCACAGTTCAAATACCTTGGCCAGATCATAACAGAAAAACTCGTATCACACTGACATAAAAACACGAATAGCAATAACAAAGCTACCCTCCATAGATAAGGAGCTTCTTCTATATCAGAAAACAATGTCCCTCACCTTATACAAAGACATAAAGAATATTTTTAGTCTGTTGCGCTATATTGTGTTGAGACCTGGACGTTAACGAAGAGGCTAGAAGCCTTTGAGATGTGGTGTAGGCATCGGCGGCAACGGATAAATTGGGTGGAGAAGTAGATCAACACCAAAGTATTAAACATTGTCCAAGAAAAGAGACAGCTCTTGAGCCAGATTAAGAAGAGACAACTTTCTTGGATGGGACATAGGCTTCGACAAACTGAGGTTAAAATGCCAGACTCTGCCGGGAATTGAACCCGGGACCACTGCGACCAAAGGCCAGAACGCTAACCAGTTAGCCATGGAGCCGGACACCAGTTAGTTTTACATAATATTCAGATTTTCCCAAGGAGGTAAAGTCGTACACGGTTCACACAAAAGTGTGTGAGTTCATTATCCCCTCGGGAAGTCGACACATTTCTGGAGAGTCAAATTGCCCTGAGGCTCTCTCAACCTACACCAGAAATGAGAATCAGGATAATTAATTCCTGGGGGCAAGGATAGGCGGGTTTAGGGTTATCAACTCTTTACCGATTGGGTCTGTGCTTGAATAAATTTATATCATTTATCATTTATCTTCCACTCCTGTACAAAAAAGGTAGCCTTGTTTTGTTTTGTTCAGCAGAGAATATTTCAACTCAGCTTCAAGTTTGTCCTCTTTAACATCAATGCTATTACGCACACTATGCCTTACTAGGAATTAAAAAATGTTTGTGCCCAAAAGAGCACAACTCTGAGCAGCTATCAAGCGTTTATAATCGAGCCGCTGATCTGGAGGTTTTAACAGAGAGTAGAAGCGTGTAAATTGAAATCGCAATAGATCACCAGATTGTTTCATTCATAACCTTATGGGTATGTAATGAGATGCGACTCAAGGGTGACAGTAGAAAGGATCATGCAATTGGTAAATGTCAGCAATGTTTCTGTTGTTCATTTGAATAGAAATTTACACAGATCCTCTCCTGAAATAGGTCACTTTATGAACCGCATATTGTAAAAAGTGTCTCGTGCCATTTTCCACGTTCACACCTTTAATCCATTCAGCCATTTCGGAACCTGTATGTGTCGAAACGATTATCTGTGTCATTCAATGATGCGCCAATATCATGTACAGGTTCGTTATCTGCTAGTCTGTGGAAATTCTTAACGTCACCCATTATGCTGCTGGCCTCTGTGATATTGAATTCAAAGTTTAAATCCACTCACCAATCATTTCACAACTGGGTATTAAGGAACAAGAGACCTGAAACGTGATTTTCCAAGAGTGGGTTAGAAATGCAGAGGTCCTGGTAGTTTGTATGATTATTAAGGTAAAAAGAGATGAGTTCTAATGCAGGGCGTCAGCAGTTGTTCGTGAATACCCCTACATCACTCATAGAGGCAACAGACTGAGTACTGAAATATGCAATCAACCACCAAATAAAGAAGATCAGAGCTAATTTCCTTCTCCAGAATGAGTTTTGGGGATCTCACTAGAATTGATGAAATTCACCGTCCATGACCAGCACCTTTCATACGTTAAGTAGGTTCACAGGTTTCCAGAAAAGTTGCGTATCACCATCAGCAGCAAAATCTACTGTAACCAGTAAACTACAAAGTAGGTATTTAACTACTCGAAATTCTAGGAAAATAATTGATAGTCGGGTGACTTCGTCACTGATATTTTACCAAGGTGGCTGCGATGAGAAACACGACCAAAGCACATGAGACGTTTGAGGTGAAGAATCATATCGCTATTGTTTGTTCTCGATGGAGAACTGGTGATATCATAGCGATGTTCACCATGTCTCAACAGTCACATAAACCAGCAACCAGGCCAGGATACAATGTAGCATCTTGTATTTTATGACCACTTCATATAATGCAACACCCACGTTTAAAACTGTCTGAAAAATACTGCATTACTCGAAAGAGGTCTTCATTAGCAATTCTCAAAGTTTAAAAGAACCATTATTAAGCACTGGGGCCTCTCGACATGCGTCCTCTCACTGAAAATTGTAAACTACTGACATTGTGCTGGTCACTCCCATATACAGCAATTCAAACGACGCAGAAATGTTTTCTTATTGCGTTGGTACAGTATTCCTATGTGTTAAAATTATGTACCATCACGTGACACACATAGTGATATCATTTTACGTAAATGGGAAATATTTGTAAGCGCGTCGTCTGTTTTGAAAACGGATTTTTTTTTTTTTTTGCCCCATGGGTAGGTATCTGTGACCGTGATATGTGGGATTTAGGAAGGTGCGCAAATGCAGTTCCATGAGAAACTAGGCGATCTCCAAAGTGTCGGTGCAGAGGGGTAAGGGATTCCCTGTGGTGTGCGCTGTAGCTCCATCTTGCTATATCTAACGGTGCGATGAGTTACTGGCCTCGATAGAATATCAATGGACTACCTCGATTCTGTGCAGCATCCTAGGTGGAATCAGTAGTCAATATTCCACGACCGGACACGGCGCACCAAATCGTAACCCATGCAGTGTGTAGTGGCTTCTATGAAACAACAGGTCTTCAGACACTAAGAAACGAGTTACTTATCGGTTTATGTAGCCATCAAGTTAAATATGACTTTCATATGAAAACCACATGCTGCAGAACAAGTTCTACATCCTCATACGTCATGGACATCTCTTGATTGCAGTAATGTAATCGGGCTCGCTCATCCCGTTCTGTTAGACGCTGCTTCAATGCGTTATGCAAATGCATCCGGCTTTCTAAACATACACCGAACAGACCTATCATTTAAATAGAGTTTCAGCGATATATTTCGTAGACTACGCTTTTAGGACTGAAGATGCAGTGACCATACTAGCCCTGTGTCCTAGAGAGCTAATCTAGTGTTGATTAATGTATAACGCTGACTTTGTAGAATTGCAAATGGATATCATTATGGTATACTGGTGTGATTTAAAATACGACCCGTATGTTATCACTGCCATAGTAATTGCATATCTCTCCGGCGAAAGACACAACTGTTAAACAGATATTAAAGGAAAGATCGCGATACAGTATGTACGATAATGTTACATTTATAACAAATGATGAAAATGAAGCAGCATTTTCACAGAAATTTGGGAGATATTGCAAGTTTCTAACGGGACGTTTTACCCATATAATACCTTGGAGATCAATTAAGCTTATGGAAAAAATTACAATAGATACAATTATTCAATCTCTGCAATAAAAAAGGCTAGGACGCAGCCATCTGGCTCTAAAAACTATGATTTGAGTCTATTATCGCTAACCTATGTACTGCCAAAGTTAATCTGACAGGAACTCTAAAACGCGGTTGCACGCACTACCGGTTATAGCTAGCCCTTTTATGGCATCGTTATTGTCAAGTAATGTCTTCTCCCTGAGTAGCTTTATTTCTCGACAATCATCTTTGATTTGCATATCTTCTCGTACCATGTACTTAGCATATATCGCTCTTAATGTAGATAGACTATGAGCTATTTAAATGCATTATTAAAAATTAATAACTGTGCAGCAGTGATTATTAAAGTGCATCTCTGCAGTGTATTGTGACGTAACATAGCATTCCCATGACAGAAACGAGTACCAAGGACCACAGGACCGCTGGACCTAGAGCTAACTTCCCTAATCCACTTCGTTTCTAGGTTACAAATAAAAGAATGAGGAAAGACTCTTACTGAGTCTTCGTTGTCTTAAATGAGGGTAGCTTTGCATGTTCCCTACTTAATAATATTTGCATTTATTATTTTTGTTATCAAGAAGCACATCCCATTGTGCAGGAGTAGCACACCTCTGACTGTCTAGGAGACCCAGGTTCAAACCCCGCGACGTCAACTGACAAGTGAGTGTTGCAGGGGGATCACTCAGGCTCATGAGACCAATTTAGGTCCTGTTTGATTTTCTGTTATCATTAACGAGGTGGGTTTTGTACCGACTGCGATCGAATTTCAAGTGTTTTCAGCAGAAGGAGAATAAATTGCCGGTAAGTCAAGTTATAAATTTTAAGACTACTTAATTTACTTCCTGGCTCAGGTTGTCAAAGTTTGTAGCAGGGATTGCTGGCTAGCCATAATTACTATAAAGATTACTGGAGAAAGTGGAGCGCTCCACATTTCCGAGGTAAAGAGATAAAGGTAGACGAGCTATAACCCAGCCCGGTAAAATGGTGCCAAGGGGTCCAGGTTGTAACTTCCAATCCAACAGATTATATTGGTGCAGTATCTACCGCTCGTAGAGTGTGGGCTATCGCTCCCTCAAGAGATCACATGAGGCTATCTGTGCTGAATCCAGACCCAACACACACATTCTCGACCACGATCGCTGTTACGACCCACTGTAGTGCCAGAATTCAATCCTGAAGTCGTCTCTTCTTACCTCTACGATAAGAGAGGTCATTCGACTACCCTTATAAGACAGTGTTGCATCTTTCTAAGAACACTCTCCTTATGACAAGTGGTCCTCTCTGCTCAATATTGAAAATACTAATATTAAAATCACATTTATTTATTTATTTATTTATTTATTTATTTATTTATTTATTTATTTATTTATTTATTAAAATGAATTACCATACATGGCAGGACTCAGGCTATGAATCCTGCTGTTCTGTCCGATCATGAAACATGAAATATAATTTATTTTATACATACAGTTAAACTTACAACTAGGTTCTTATAACTACAGTGATATAACTAATTGATTTTAACATAGTATACACAATTGATTGAAAAAGCTTAACAAACTACTTTAAGTTGATTTATTACTTAATTTTTATACATATCTATTTCACTGCAAGCTTTGAATTTTTGAACATCAATTTCCTTCATTTACTCCTAAGATGCTCCTAATTTCGACAGGTAAAGAATTCCAGTTCCGGCTTGCGGAAACAACGAATGACTTACTGTAGCTAGCTGGGCATCAGTGGGTATACCTAGTACAAAACAAAGAGAAAGTCACCTCCGTACAGGCCATGAAGGTCCTTGGAGGAGTGGAAGGTAAAGGCTTCCACCATAGTTACCGCGGCACGTGATGGGGTAGAGTGGTTAGCTCTACGCCCGGCCGCCTTTGTCCCCAGGAATTAACCTGGTACTCATTTTGGTGTAGGCTGAGTGAACCTCAGGGCCATATGCACCTCCGGAAGTGGAAATCCCGTTTCTTAAACTTTACGACTTCCTGACGGGGATTCGAATCCACGTCCTTCCGGGCGAACCGAGCACGCCTTTACCGCCTCGGGCAGGCAGCCCCTATACCTAGTACAGAACCTGATAAGAAACTCGTTTGTGGGCTTATAGAAATAGATATCTAATCTAACTGAAGGCAAGATCAGTATGTGACGTAAAATGGTAATATGATGATTCCGTCGCTCTTTCAAACGTAACCGGTCCGGCTTCATGGCTAAATGGTTAACATGCTGGCCTTCCTTCATAGGGATCCAGGGTTCGATTCGAGGCAAGATCGGGAATTTTAACCATCATTGGTTAATTTCGCTGGCAAGGGGGCTGGGTGTGTGTGTTGTCTTCATCATCATTTCATCCTCATCGCGACGCTCAAGTCGCCTATGGGCGTCTAATCGAAAGACCTGCACCTGGCGAACCTAACATGTCCTCGGACACTCCCGGCACTAAAAGATACACCATTTCATTTCATTTCAAACGTAGCCATTGAAGTCAGGAAAAATCTAGGGAGATATGGTCGAACAGTAGTATATCAAAGATATTACAACATACGCACTATTGGCTCGTTAAAGTCTGGTGGAAATGAATGTGTTGTACTACGTCAGGGTAATCAAAGATCGGGGTTATAAGACTTTGTTCTAGTAATTTCCTTACATTTAATATCGAGAATTCTCCCTCATATGATGTAAATAAGGAATCAATCACCTGCTGACGGTAATATATATACGATATGCTCGTGCCAACTGAATTGTCTGTCCATGAGAAGTCCCAGATTTCTGACACATCTCTTAAATTGCAGTGAAGTTCATCGAGTGCAGTTGGCTGAACAGGGATTCCGTTAAGCTGTGCGTCTAGGTGCCTATGAAAATGCGTTATGACTTCAATTTAATCTCTATAACTATATGTACATCTGTCCATTGATATGCGAGTCTCAAGTCTTCGTTCAAGTCATTTATTATTACATAACACTATGCAGATCTGTGTTGATTGATTGATTGATTGATTGATTGATTGATTGATTCATTCATTCATTCATTCATTCATTCATTCATTCATTCATCAATTCATTCACCCATTCATTCGTTCATTCATTCATTGAACTGTATTTCTGAAAGAAAAAAAAAGACTAAAGGATTCGTCAATGACCCGACTATAGACCTTTGAAATATATTGCAAAATGTGCAAGATCCCAAGGGTAGACCATGCTCACTCCTGGCACACCCTAAAGGTGGCTAAACTTTGAGTTTTAAAAAGATCGGGAGTGTTACCATTCATCTCAGCGAGCCTGGAAACTACTGATTCAACACTATCTTGATTACTTTTTTATCTCGATCCCCCTTCGCCCCTACCTAAAAGGGAGCTGTGCTTGGACTTTTAAAAGATTGGAATGTCACGATTCATCTCAGCGACCACGAAAACTGTGGATGTGATACTATTTCATATTATTATTTTACATATACCTAACCCCCCTGATCCCCCTCCCCTAGGAGTGCTGCGGTTGGCTTACCCCCACAGTGCTCGCCAGATGGTAAGTCATAAGTGTACCAAGTTTGGTTGAAATTGCTCCAGTGGTTTAGGAGACGTGGCGTTTACACACACACATACGACCATTTTTATTTATAGTGAGAACTAAGATGGTTGTTAAAAAGTGAAGTAAACTCCATTATCTGAACAATAATTGAAATATTCATTTCTATACTGTTTCAGAGGTATTAATTGTCCGTTTGGTTTTTACTATTAAAGTATTATAATTTAATAATATCTTATCTATAGTTGTACTCACCGAGCTCGATAGCTGCAGTCGCTTAAGTGCAGCCAGTATCCAGTAATCGGGAGATAGTGGGTTCAAGCCCCACTGTCGGCAGCCCTGAAGATGGCTTTCCGTGTTTTCCCATTTTCACACCAGGCAAATGCCGGGACTGTACCTTAATTAAGGCCACAGCCGCTTCCTTCCACTTCCTAGGCCTTTCCTATCCCATCGTCGCCAAAGACCTATCTGTGTCAGTGCGACGTAAAACAAATAGCAAAAAAAAAAAAAAATCAGTTGTACTGTACTCCAGTGTTGCCACAGATAAATTGTGTACAACGTTTAGATCTTGCGTAAAACACAGTGAAGTCCCTAGTGGCTAGCGTAGAACAGCTCAGTGGGGATACCCCTGTATCTTGTACGCACATGGCTTCGTGCGCTCTCGGCCATGACGATCAAGAATACTCTCTCTCAGAACGATAAAAAGACCGACTCCAAAGTTACTAACTAGCCACAAACACAAGTGCAGTTTTCTTGGTAGGTAAACCTGAATACTGCATGCTTGTTGTTTAAAGGGACCTAACATGTAGGTCATCGGCCCAAACTTGAATACTACTACGTTTCACATTACCCTATGTTCATTATTGCTGTTATTTTTTTTATTACTTCCAGCCTCACGGCTAAATCGTCAGAGTCTTGGCTTTCGGTCCTCGGAGCAAAGGGTTCGATTCCCGGTCAGTCGAAGGATTTTAAACGGTTAATTCCCATGGATCGTGGAATGAGTGTTTGTGTTGTCTCCAGCATCCCTACAACTAACACACCACATTTAACTGTACCCTTCACCATATTAACCCAGTTTCCTGCACATGGAAACTTCTGCCCATTTTTATATGGGTCAACGAAGCAAAGTTTGCGCCAAGCTAACAATAGCAATACGAATTGATGATGATGATGATTATTATTATTATTATTATTAGTATTAGTAGTAGTTATAATATTAATAATTATAACGGTAATTATTAACAACGGTACTTATTATTATTATTATTATTATTATTATTATTATTATTATTATTATTATTATTATTATTATTATTATTATTATTATTATTATTATTATTATTATTATTATTATTATTAAATGTCGTGATACACTGTATTTGAAAGAAAGCTCATTTGCCTTATTTTTTATTTATTACGGACGTCTTTCATGAGCAGTTTACACAGTGTGAACCTGACTGATGTGTTCCTCGCATTGGAGAGGACATTATAAAACAAATGAGATACGAATAAAATATGTATTGTACATATAAAATTATGTCTTTGAACCTGAAATAATATGTGTTGCTCCTTTGGAATCAAATTCACTTTGGAGTGCTATTTTTTGCCTGCTATGGAATATTAGGCCTACAGTTCAACTACAGATCAGTTGAACGCATGCGCCATATTTCAATGCCTTGAGCACGGTTCCAAAACGTTTATCAAACCTGCATGCCAATGACAATTAAGCCACTCCTGCAGATTGTAAAAGTAAATTGTATCAATTGCGTCTACTGATTGGTTCTCGAAATAAGCATTTCTAGTCCTGGTGTACAGGCACTTGGTAAATCTGAACGTCAGAGGTAAATAATCGTGAATGCTGAAACGAAGAATTTGAGTCTTTTATTGAATGCGAATTGCTTCGGTCGTGTCCTCTTATGGTCATACTATTGTATGTTTATACTTCATTTTTTTTTTGCTACTTGTTTTACCTCGCCTCAACACAGATAGGTCTTCGGCGACGATGGGATAGGAAAGGCCTAGGAAGTGGAAGGAAGCGGCCGTGGCCTCAATCAAGGTACAGCCCCGGCATTTGCCTGGTGTGAATGTGGGAAACCACGGAAAACCATCTTCAGGGCTGCCGACAGTGGGGCTCGAACCCACTATGTCCCGATTTCTGGATACAGGCCGCACTTAAGCGACGGCAGCTATCGACCTCGGTGTTTATATTTCAAAGGACTGAAGATAACCTATGCGATACTATCGCTTGTGCAAGGAAACTCCGCGATAAACAATAGTAAATGATCGTACAATAGTTCAGTCTTATGCCGTCCGCCGCATTCTTTATGGTATTGGCTCTTACCATAGTCAGAACTGTCGATATAACCTGCCTTAAATGTAGCAAAACATGCGCCTCAGTCGCTTCTTTCCGCTCTCTTGTAAAGTCAGTGAAATGCCACTTTCGATAGTTGACCTCTGACGTCCAGAAGTAAGTGTAAATATGTCCAACAAAGAATTAAAGGATTGTAGCTCAATTAATCCGTATAATGCAATAGAGCCCGTCAAAATATGATACAAATTAGGGTGTGCTTGTAATCAAATGGGATACACCGTGGACTTTGATGTCCCCCACCCCCTACGGCACTTAACGCCCTTGAAAGGGCCTTGGCCTGCCTAGTAGGCCTGCAGATTACGAGGGATCGTGTGGTCAGCACGACGCATCCTCTCGGCTGTCATTCTGAGCTTTCGAGACCGGGAGTTTGATCTCAATCGATTAAAAATCGATGTGTGATAAGAAGTATTTACAGGGTACGGTTTGCTTACGGTACACCGACACAGATAGGTCTTATGGCACAGGGTATGGTTTGAGAGAAAGAGTTGTGCTTCGGTTAACAAAACATTTATTCGGACAACAAAGAAAAATGTTCTTTGACAACTTTCCTCCTTCATTAGAACGATCAAAGATGGAGGAATCGTTGACACATGGGACAATTAGACCACACAAAAATTTGGTACTTTCAAGAGAGATAATTCTGATTTTAGACTTTCCAGTTCTTGTAATGGATAATGCAAATGGCTGGACAACAGGGCAGTTCACTTTGTATCCAGTTTCCAAGGATCAGGGGTCAATTCAGTTATTTATTCTTCAACAGGGGGGTCCAGGCAGGAAGTGAAGTGCTCTACGGTAGTGAAATGAAATGAAATGGCGTATGACTTTTAGTGCCGGGAGTGTCCGAGGACAAGTTGGGATCGCCAAACGCACATCTTTTGAATTTGACACCCGTAGGTGACCTGCGCGTCGTGATGAGGATGAAATGATAATGAAGACGATAGATAAACCCAGTCTCCGTGCCAATTATGGTTAAAATACCCGACTCTGCCAGGAATCGAATCTGGAACCCCTGTGACCAAAGACCAGCACGCCATGGAGGCGGACTTTACGGTAGTTTCATGATACAATAAATATATGTCAGGAGTAGATCTAGCAGACCGTCTGAGGAGCCACCAAACTGGAAAGGTAATCGAAGGAATGGTGTCAACGAATATTTTGGGTTTCCTTTGATACAGAAATTGTCAATACTTCCGCAGTTTACTATTCTATGTTCGAATATTCTGATATGCTGACTTTCAAATGGTCAGTAGCTTGAGGACTCATGCCGCAATGAGCTCTATCAAGCAAGAGAAGACGACCAAACAGTTCACCTCAGACAACGATGAACTTCCATGATGGTAGTGCAATTGTTTTGAAAATTACAAAAATTACGCAATCTGCTTTCTGGAGGATTCCTAATAACAAATAACAACCTAGAATTGTTAATAGTGACCTGTGACCAGAATGCATTAGTCAAGCGTTTTTTAAACGGAAAGGAAAGCTAAGTGATGTCAGAATAATACATACATACATGGTGATAAACGATAAATATTTAGATTCTAAAGTCTCGCGATAACGTCGCGGTGAAGGCGAAATAGAAACTAGAATCAGGTAACCGACAACTCCTAATTCTAGAAAAGAAGTTTAGAATAATTCTAAAGAACGACGAACAGTTAGCTATATAGACTTATAAATTTACATGAGTACTTATGATAACGTAAGTAAGACAAAATAAACATATAATTTAAGGCAAGTTTGATATGTAAAATGAAAGATCTAAATTATAGTAAAAATCTCATGCTGAAATATTAAAATATGAATTCCACTAATATAGCATTTCAAAACATGAAAGAATTCCTAAATGACCTAAAGTAAAAGTGTTTAACCTTTTTAGAACCAAAGTTATTAATTCCCATGACTAAATTCTATACCTCCACATCTGGATTATCACGGATTTGAACTTTAGATATCTCGAAATCCGTTAAGGCATTTTGCTTTCTAGAAGGCTAAAGATAAATCGATGAAGACACTAGTTTGGAGGACACCCACATGACAACATAAAACAAGACTATTGCACAAAATTACGTTATTGTGATCACAATTAAGAATATTAAATTTTTGTGTTTTATCATAAAACGTACCTTCTATTTATTGCTTAGATGTAAGAACGTCAGTACTATCACCAGTAGTATTAAAACATTTTTAATTTCGTATCCTGCTGTGGTATGATCGTCCTTCTAGACTGTGACGGTGGTGGAATAATAATGTCACATTTATGACTGTTTAAAATTACTGGTACTTGGAGTATATGTATAATAGGTATGTAGTTCACTCAGATTCCCTTTCCATTTATCAACGCCAGTTTGATAGCAAAACAATACAAGGAGATTTTCGTGTCTGGACAGATATCCGCCTTCATTAGAAACACAATTTTCTCGACAGTAAACTCGCTTTAACTAATATATTGATTAATATCTCTCATTAGGAATCTATTCTGAGAGAATCAATCAATCAATCAATCAATCAATCAATCAATCAATCAATCAATCAATCAATCAATCAATCAATCAATCAATCAATCAATCAATCAATCAATCAATCAATCAATCAATCAATCAATCAATCAATACTGATCTGCATTTAGGGCAGTCGCCCAGGTGGCAGATTCCCTATCTGTTGCTTTCCTAGCCTTTTCCTAAATGATAGAATACAGATAAGTCAATTTGAAATAATACACCTCTTGCCAATTCGTATTCGCTGGGTGGCATTCAGTCTTCTTAGTTCTTCAATATGTTGAGCTTGGAGTTCAATACCAGAAAAATCACATTCGTTTTGACCATGATAATTTCCATATTATACAGCTCAATTTTTATCACATAGCCCCTTTCAGCCACCTTAATAATGACTGATGATATAATATATTGAGCTTGGAATTTAACAGCAGAAGAATTAATTCAAAAATATAAAAAGGAAACTCTACATTTATTTTATTCCTGGGTAAAATGTGGATTGTTACTTTTAACGCATGTTGTTCTCTGATTGACGGTATGATGAGCTAATTGAGTGTATGGTGTAGAAGTCAGTCACCGTGATGATAACGTGATTATGTACCATTGTGTTGGGGTGAGGAGTACTTTGTCCAGGTGAGGTCACTGTTCACTGGGTGAGAGAGATAAGACTCAACCCCTGAACCGGTCAGCGGGGAACATTACTCATTAGACAATTAACAGGCAATTACTGACCACAAGGGATCACACAAAAATATATATATCAAACATCGTTCATTGTCAATTCTTCCTTTTCTCATTCCAAAAAAGAAAAAACACAAACAATGCTTATAAGCAGGCTGCTTTTAGTGAGTGAGCTGTGAATAGAACTTTTTAGATCGAAGTAGTCATGGAGGAAAGGCATGGTTTGGTCCGGTTTGGACGATAACTTCATAATAATAACAGCAGATGCCACAAACACATAATATAATATGTAGAAACTTGAACAATAAATTTGGCTAGTATGATATGATAATTAGTACTGTATTTCCGAGAATAAACACACTTCAGTCGAGGAGTTAATGAAAAATATTGAATGCTAAAAAAACTGCAGTACGCGGACTATTTCATTAGGTTGTTTATTCCCTTGCGATTGCAGCATGAAATGTGTAGTCGAATTAATTTTAAGGAAAACTAGCTCACACAGTTCGTAGTTATCATTAAAGATATTAATAGTATTTCTTATTTTCATGAGATTTGTTTGGAAGCTGTAATTGTCAGTATTGTATATTTAAGCTCCCTCTTGGTGAACTTGACGGGAGATAACGAGTGAACATTAATGATGCTTGTCGAGGTTAAAACAAAAATATAGTGAAATTGTCATGAGCTATATATGTGTAACGATTTGAATTTGATGTGAAATAAAAGTTCCATTCAATGAAAAGGTAGAGACGGTGTTGACGACACATGATTGGAGTTAAAAATAAGTTCGGCCTTAAGTCATGGTTCGTTTCTGAGTACCGGGCAAGTTGGCCATGCGGTTAGAGGCCCGCAGCTGTGAGCTTGCATTCGGGAGATAGTGGGTTCGAATCCCACTGTCGGCAGCCCTGAAGATGGTTTTCAGTGATTTGCCCACTTTCTCACCAGGCAAATGCTGTGGCTGTACCTTAGTTAAGGCCACGGCCACTTCCTTCCCACTCCTAGGCCTTTCCTATCTCATTGTCGCCATAAGACCTGTCTGTGTCGGTGCGACGTTAAGCCACTAGCAAAGAAAATAGCGTTTTGGGGGAACTGGAGCAAAGCATTCATGGAACGCAAATTTTCCTGCAGTTTCTATCTTTCATAAGGGTAAAACCTAAGGTTATAATGTCTACGTTTATTAATATATTATTACTTTAAGAAAGCCTCCATGGCTCAGGCAGCAGCGCGCCGGTCGCTCACCGCAGGATTCCGTGGTTCAAATCTCGGTCACTCCAAGCGAGATTTGTGCTGGATAAAGGGGAGATGGGACAGGTTTTTCTACGGGAACTCCGGATTTCCCTGCCATCTTTTATTCCAGCAATACTCTCCAGTATAATTTCATCTTGCAGTCATTAATCATTTCCCGAGGGGTGTTAGTTTCTATCTTCGGCAGCCGGCACAATTCCTATCCTCGCTGCTAGATGTAGGCTCAATTCAATCCATTCGTGATCCGGCCGTGTGACTGGAAGCAGACTCTGGATTTTCATTTTCATTTTTATTTTTACTTTAAGATATAGGCTACTTTGGATATACTTCGATAGCAAGTTTTATCAACAGTAGAATGAACAACGTCTTCCAATAATCTCAGGTTGGAGTGTCCTCCACCTGGAGGATGCATGCATCGAATAACTCCCGCTGAATTGGTGAGAAATTCAACCACCTGGCAATCAGGTGCCGTGTTATTACTGCACTCTTAGAAACAAGTAAGTGGACCAAGTAAACCACCACGAGTGGAACACATTGATTATACATGCGACAGACAAGACCATTTGATCATCTCCCAACAATATCAAACAAGATATCAATAATACCACCAGAAGACAACAAGGATCAGAAAATGTGACACAGTTTTCTGTGTTAAGTGTTTGTTTTCGGGGGAAGAAGGGGGCATATCACTCAAAGGAATAGGTACAAGGCTTTAGGATATTTTTAATTACTGATATTAGTTCTGTGAAAAATAATTTGTAAGATTATCTAACAGTTTGTTAGAAATATGTAATTTCTAACGCCTACTCTCCTACATGTAGGACACACGAATTTTCACAAAATAATGTTTGAATGACCGAACACTGCTTATAATAATGTACAGTTGACTCCATTGATATAGTTTAGAAAAGAAATATATGAATCCACGTAAGAAGAGCTTCAGGCTTATCTGGGTTAATTTAGTACTGAGGCGTTCAAAGTTACGTTATTTAAATTCAGAAAGGCGAATTATTGCCTGGAAAAATTATTACATATCAACAAACTAACATGGTTTGAGAAGAATTTTGAGAAATACGAAATGAAACACCTATCTGTTGGTTGATTCGATCTCTCTCCAGGGTAAGATTTTCTTAGCCGCCATTCATTGCAACGCTCCGATCCAACAGTGCGTCTTAGTGACCCATTGGGTACGTCACCTCGGTAATTTTAAATATTTTCATTCGACCTGGAACTCAAAATATTACAATTAGAACACGTTTCGGACGCTTCAATAATGTTCTTCAGATACTTAAACACACTCGCCTTAAATCATATATTCCCAAATTTAAATATTGTTAGATTTTCTATGCGTATATTTCCTACTAAATGAATCTTTAATTATGGATTTATATCCTTCACTTTCATACGACTTTAATGTATGATACGTTCAAATTATTCTGTCGTAACAGCGACTTGGGTTCCTGTGTCTAACTCATTAAATAACATAAGGTAATATATATTTTTTAACAATAACAGTTGATTACGGACGTTTTCTGTGTAGTTGCAGCCATTTGCTGTAAAGGCATGTTACGAATTTATCCGGCGTCTTCGGATTTGATTATTCAATCAATCAATCAATCAATCAATCAATCAATCAATCAATCAATCAATCAATCAATCAATCAATCAATCAATCAATCAATCAATCAATCAATCAATCAATCAATCAATACTGATCTACATTTAGGCCAGTCGCCCTATCTGCTGTTTTCCTAGCCTTTTCTTAAATGATCGCAAAGAAATTGGAAAATTATTGAACATTACCCTTGGTAAGTTATTCCAGTCCCTAACTCCCCTTGCTATAAACGAATATTTGCCCCAATTTGTCCTCTTGAATTGAATCTTTATATTGTGATCTTTCCTACTTTTAAAGACACTACTCAAACTTATTCGTCTACTGATGTCCTCCCATGCCATCTCTCCTCTGACAGCTCGGAACATACCATTTAATGGAGCAGCTCGTCTCCTTTCTCCCAAATCCTCCCAGCCCAAACTTTGCAACATTTTTGTGACGCTACTCTTTTGTCGGAAATCACCCAGAACAAATCGAGCTGCTTTTATTTGGATTTTTTCCAGTTCTTGAATCAAGTAATCCTGGTGAGGGTCCCATACACTGGAACCATACTCTAGTTGGGGTATTACCAGAGACTTATATGCCCTCTCCTTTACATCCTTACTACAACCCCTAAATACCCTCATAACCATGTGCAGAGATTATTAACCCTTTATTAACAATCATATTTATGTGATTACCCCAATGAATGTCCTTTCTTATATTAACACCTAGGTACTTACAATGATCCCCAAGAGGAACTTTCACCCCATCAACGCAGTAATTAAAACTGAGAGGACTTTTCCTATTTGTGAAACTCACAACCTGACTTTTAACCCCGTTTATCATCATTCCATTGCCCACCGTCCATCTTACAACACTATCGAGGTCACCCTACAGCCGATCACAACCTTGTAACTTATTTATTACTCTGTACAGAATAACATCATCTGGAAACAGCCTTATCTCTGATTCCACTTCTTTACACCATTGATATTTATAAGAAAACATAAACGTCCAATAATACTGCCTTGAGGAATTCCCCCCCCCCCCCCACCTCTTAATTATTACAGGGTCTTGCGCCATTTTAATCTTGAAAACATTTCTTAGCAGAGAAAGTAGTAGCCCCATTACGAAAAACGTAAAATGAAGCATTTTCTTCTATTTTGCCGGACATTGAAGTGCTAAAGGGCCCGGTAAAAGATTTCAAATTTTGAGTCTTTGATAATTCTATCAAACTAAAAAAGCAAATTTTGAAAATCACTTCCGGCTTAAATGGAGTTCCGGAAAAACTGCTTAAAATAGTTTGTTTCCTTACTCGTTTTATTTTATTATTCAAATCCCAGGCAAATTATAAGTTAATACATAATACTTCTGTCCGCCTCTGTGGTATAGTGGTTAGCGTGATTAGCTGCCACCGCCGAAGGTCCGGGTTCGATTCCCGGCTCTGCCACGAAAATTTGAAAAGTGGTACGAGGGCTGGAACAGGGTCCACTCAGCCTCGGGAGGTCAACTGAGTAGAGGCGGGTTCGATTCCCACCTCAGCCATCCTCGAAGTGTTTTTCCGTGGTTTCCCACTTCTCCTCCAGGCGAATGCCGGGATGGTACCTAACTTAAGGCCACGGCCGCTTCCTTCCCTCTTCCTTGTCTATCCCTTCCAATCTTCCCATCCCTCCACAAGGCCTCTGTTCAGCATAGCAGGTGAGGCCGCCTGGGCGAGGTACTGGTCATTCTCCCCAGTTGTATCCCCCGACCAAGAGTCTGAAGCTCCAGGACACTGCCGTTGAGGCGGTAGAGGTGGGATCCCTCGCTGAGTCCGAGGGAACAGCCGAACCTGGAGGGTAAACAGATGATGATGATGATGATGATGACATAATACTTCTTCTAATCTGTTCCTTGGTTCAATACCCTCAAATATTTATTTGAAAAATGTACACACCGAATGTAGTTATAAGGGCGTAAGTGAAACTCTGCATTGACTCACATTAGCGCCCGTAGTGGCGCTTAAGTGAAACAATGCTTTGACTCACATTATTGCTCGTAGTGGTAGGAAAAGGCAAAGTGCTAATCTAAACGACCGGATAACGGTGATTAAGAAAAGAATTGCAATTTTTAGAAATATATATATTCACATACGTTATTATATTTTACTAGCAAATGTACGCGTGCTTCACTACGGTATTCTGCATTGTACTACTATCACCGAGCGGAGTAGCCGCGCGTATTAACATGCTACGTGTATGGAACCAAGCTCTGCACTCAGCAGGGCAGTGTGTTCGAAACCTACCGTCAGTTGACCTCAATAGGTACAGTTCCTATTCATAAGCCACAGCCAATTCCTTCCACTTCCTTACCCAGTTTTATCCACCATTATTCATTTATTATTTATTATCTTCTCAGCTGAGGTTTGCATCGGGAAGGGCATCCAGCCGTACAAATATGGTGTAAAATATAATCTCACTTCATCCCTGACCCCGTATTGGGCTGCGGTGCTAAGGGGAGGATATGCATTCCATTAATTTTATCATACATTCCATTAATTGTACCAGTAAACATGCATCTGTGAAAGTGCCTCTTCCTTTAAAAAACCCGTCCCAGAGGGCTCGCCTGGTCATCAAAACTCGGCAGTGAAAGGTTAAAACAGGAAAGAAAATTGTGCTAGAAAATACATCTTTGCCATAGTTGGAAACTCTATATGGCTATATTTGTGAACTATACCTGTAATTATGTTCTACGAAAACAGCAAATCGATATGGTTTTGAAAATATTTGCGGTTCCAGGTTAGTGTAAGCACAAATAAAATACAAAATAATATTCATACTGATTCACTGCGTAATATTTTATAAGATATCGTTGGTAAGGTTTGCTACTTGTCCTGTTTCCGGCATGTGAATAGGAATCTGTATGATTTATTTTCCTCTGCCTTTCAAGTATAGGCATTACGGCGCGTCCAAGTCTCTCTACTTGGCAATTCAAGAGTTGTATTGACCTTAATCTGTAGAGTGTGACCACTCTCCTGTCTTATGGCTCTAGAGCTCGTCTGAATGACAATGAGGCTGCACTCGCATAAATTAAGTGAATCCCTTCGGTTAAAAATGGTCCAATTGATTATTCCCTTCCCACTCCTTCTAATAGAATGGTCTTTCAAGCAAAATGACAAAGGAAAATTGACTGGTTCCTCTTATACAAAAAATGAAATCGAGTGATTTAAAATTGAGCTCAGATGCATAGGCCAATGACCTGTAAATGGACGTGTTCGGAATGAAACGGGGATTTTTTCTTGGTGTATGGGAACTGTTTTTTGCTAGTTGCTTTACGTCGCACCGACACAGATAGGTCTTATGGCGACGATGGGACAGGGAAGGGCTAGGAGTGGGAAGGAAGCGGCCGTGACCTTAATTAAGGTACAGCCCCAGCATTTTCCTGGTGTAAAAATGGGAAACCACGTAAAACCATCTTCAGGGCTGCCGACAGTGGGGTTCGAACCTACTATCTCCCGAATACTGGATACTGGCCACACTTAAGCGACTCGAGCTCGGTATATGAGAACGACATATATTTTAGCAATACCCTAAATTAGCAAAAAACGTTTATTTTTGGTTTATGATCAGACGTTAATACGTATATTACAATAGGTGCTATCATGAATGACGAAATTACAATATGGTCATATCTAAATAAATATCAATAAACTGCGTGTAGTACAGATATGTACTCTCTAATTTGTTCTCTTCGAATTGTGTATACTGATGTATGTATTCAGTTCCATACACATCTATTCGTATGTATATGCGTGGGTGTATATGTAAATACTCCATGCACGCATGTACTGCTACTGCCCAAGGTTCCACTTGTGAATGTTGAGGAATTGTTTATTTATATCATAAGAGTTTTCGGGGGTGATATCTCGGAAACCATAAAATCCTTTTAGCCGACACTAAATTTAGTCATCCACTGGGTAGGTTATTTTAATTGTCTCATAGTTTTGTAATAATCATCCACACATTTTATTTTTTGTAAACGAAAACCATAAAAAACCGTATTGGGAGCTATCTATTTTAATGTAGGCTTACGTTTTGTGGGTCTATTTATGATATAAAAATCGTCCCCTGACCATTTATTGCTCTATTAACTGCCTTTTCAGTGTGCCATAATAATCAAGGGTCAAATTCAAGCGGTTTTGTTTATCATCTTGCTCTACGTTTATTTTTGAATGCATATTATTTAAATAATTTTTATTGCGTGTAGTCTAGTACTTTAGCAAAGAACGCACCTAAAGTTATAGAGAATTACACTGATATATCTCTAGCCGTTACCCCGTTTTGGTGGTATAAGCACACATACACCGTTGAAGTTACTTACAATTTCATTATATATGTAGATATAACCAAACCCAAACCCCATGGTACTACAGCCCTTGAAGGGCCATGGCCTACCAAGCGAACGCTGCTCAGCCCGAAGGCCTGCAGATTACGAGGTGTCGTGTGGTCAGTACGACGAATCCTCTCGGCCGTTATTCTTGGCTTTCGAGACCGGGGCCGCTATCTCACCGTCAGATAGCTCCTCAATTCTAATCACGTAGGCTGAGTGGACTTCAAACCAGCCCTCAGGTCCAGGTAAAAATCCCTGACTTGGCCGGGAATCGAACCCGGGACCTCCGGGTTAGAGGCAGGCACGCTACCCCTACACCACGGGGCCGGCATATTTGTAGATATACCTCTTTATTTCCCTCTATGTATGTATGTATGTATGTATGTATGTATGTATTAACGTATTGTAATGTAATTGCTGCCGTGCCAAAACCGTGAATGTGACAATGCTCTTCCAATGCATTATTTCCCTTAAGACTGGTCACGCCTCCCAGCCACATACTGATATGTAGTCCATCAGAACAATTTTCATTGAGTTCATTTTCATGTGCGCACTGCGAGGAAAATGAACCTTTAATATGCCATACTCTAGAAGTGGGTAAATAGGTCATGCAAACATACATTCCTAAAGTACAGTGCAGTAAGGTTCATTTTCCTTTATACACGTACATAGGAAAATGAACTCAACGAAAATTGTTAAGATGGACTGCATATTAGTATGTGGCCGGGAGACGTGACTATTATTAAAGGGAAAAAATGGATAGGAAGAACATTGTCACATTCGTAGTTTTGGCAGAGCAGTGACGATATCTCATCTATTCATAATATGCACCGAACACTTCATAAATAAAATAATATTAGTCAAAATGCCAGGTATTTGTACACTACATTTCACCAAGATTCCTCGAATTTAGTTGTGACTGAACATGAAAATTTTCCGCTCTCCCAGGGCGTGAACATGAAGCTTTGTTCTGGTACATCTGATCCCTTAACTTTAGAAATTACTGAAAGGATGAGGCTGCACCTAAAATAACGTTTCCATAATGAATTTACATCATTCATCCATATTCTGCCATAATATTATCTACGTATTGACATAATAATCAACATGAGCACAAAACAAAGATATCAATGAGCCCCAGTCAAATTTACAAAATAATGGAAAGTTTCCTCCTTGCCTTAAACATTTAAAAAAAAACTAATCCTGAAAAAAGCATGGAATAATATGGCTCCTCTTCTTTAGTGATGCAGTATGATCAGAACTTGTGATAATCGGCAAAGAACGACAAACAAGTTCAAAGCCACACTACTGTAGTCAAGTGAATATACTATGTAATCATACGCACGTCTCATCGATTGTACCACCGACACACGATATCCTGACACAGATAATATTTTTAATATGGTACCTTACCACCCCTGCAGGTGTGGGCGGTAGAATAGCACCCATGGTATCTCCTACCTGCTGTAAGATGTGACTTAAAGAAGGATCAGGGGCTCCCAGCTTAGGAGCGTGGAGTGATGACCACAGTTTCTCGAGCTGAGTCTCGCATTTCTTCCACTTAGCCCTATGCCAGGCTCCTTATATTTTCCGTTCATCTATGGCCTCCCTTGGTCAACTCGTGTTATTTTCCGACCCAGATGGTATTAGGTTTACGAGAATAGGCAGTCTTTCATTATCGTCCTTCATAACCACTCCCTCTCTTTTGCTGAAGCCTTTATTTTCCGAACCGTCGGACCTCTTCTGTTTTCCTTCAGTTCAGTGTTAATAGAGGATGGTTTCCTAATTACACTTCCTTTAAAAATAAAAACCACCATAGACCACTACCACCACCACCACCACCACTATTGGACCTTACCGTCACTCAAGATTTCAACGCTGTTTTAAGATACTGTCCAGTTAACAAAACACAAGGCCTCTTCTTCCTCTCAGAACTCATCTAGGTCGTAAAGTAGCCTATAACGTAGCCTAAAAATGAAGAATTCCGCCGTACGACATAAAGCTCGTCCGGAAAAGAGAAACAAGCAACGTGTATAGCAGTTCAACTACGCATTCAAGATATCAATAATAACAATAATGGCATGCATTTTGCGTCGCACTAACTAGGCCTGCTAAACAGTTTTCGGAGACTCCGCGGTGCTGGAGTATTCTCCTATAAGAGTTATTTTACGAGCCAGTGAATCTACCGATATTAGGCTGACATATTTGAGCACCTTCAAATACAATTGGACTGACTGGGAATCGAACCCACCAACTTGATCTCAGAAGACTAGCGCTCTACCGTCTGAGCTACTTACCCCGGCACCCGGTAACTGACAACAGGTAACACTTAGTAGCCTACATAACAAGTCGTACTCTAGTTCATTGGTAAATAGTCAGTTATCCGCCTTAAACAACTTTTTAAAAATGGCACCACCACCCCCTCCAGTTTTCCATCGCGGATACAATCATATATCCTTGCACACGGCTCTCCAACCCCGAGAGAATGTCCCCATGATACTTCCTCATGCACAGATGACAGTTATGTTCACGGGATGTGTCAATACTGGTGATTCATCGAACTTTTTGTAAGAAGTAAATGAAACTTACATCTGCATGATCTTGGATGGGGATGTTTCAATAGTTCTTAGTACCAATGTTTCTAATGCATATCTGTTCTCCATTAGTTTGACTAGCCAGGTGAAACAGTTTTCGGAACAGTTATTAAAAATGAGGCCAGCTGAGGAGTACAATAATTAGGACCTCTCCATCCGTACTGACTGAACGAGATGAATTGTGGACGCATACAATTTAGTTTAGGAGAATTACACATTGTGAAAGTACACATTCTGGATATTTAGATTACGGAGGGGAGGTCACTTATGACCTTCCACTGTGTCAATATAGATCTACTTTTGTTTTGTGGAACATTAAATTAATATTATCCGGAGAATACATTTAGGATTTGGGTGGGTCTTAAGGCCGATCATAGTTAAAAACTGTATAACTATAAATACTTACGTACAAACAAACTTACATATATAGTATACATACCATTACCAAGGCAAATGCAAATTATTACGGCCATTTTGTATACATTTATATTAATATGTCTAATCTACAGCCTCGACGGCTTTCTTCATTAGATTCTGGTTTGTTTATATGTGAGTATAGGACTTCTGAAATTCTTAGCTGGTTGAGGATACTGACGCACGGCGAAGACCAACCGTCATCATATACTGTGCCTAAGGAAAAATTTTGCAGTATAATAGTAATACATACACAAATGACACATCTTGATTGCCGACGTCAAATATGGACCAAGGCGTTACTCATTCCATGTTCATATACAAAGTCTTGGGGAAGCAGAGTTTGTTAAATAGGCGTTACTATCACATTTTTTAATTTTTTACAATTTATTTTACGTCGCGCCGCCACAGATAGGTCTTACGGCAACGGTGAGATACGAGTGGGAAGAAATCGGCTGTGGCCTTATTAAGGTACAGCCAAAGCATTTGGCTGGTATGAATATGGGAAACCACGGAAAATCACCTTCAAGGCTACTGACAGTGGGGTTTGAACCCTATCTCCCGAGCACAAGCTCACAGCTGCGGGCCTCCAAACGCACGACTATTTGCTCGGTACCACAATTTCGAAGTATGCCATAACGTTTGTTATAGCTTATACCCAGTACTTGCGTATAGGCAATGGGTTTGGATACAATACCATGTCTGATGTATTTATTTGATTACTGTAAGCATGAATGAGTATACCAAATTAATAGACAATTGATTGCTGTAGTAACCCCAGCATAAGAACGAAAACGTAATAAATATGAAGTGGATGTTTACATTCCACTCTGCTTGACATGTGTTGCATCTAAGCCCTTGGAAAACATTCTTTACTTGTATATTATACTCATTTGCGAAATTACTAACTTGATTAATAGAAGGCAATTCGGGTTTAGGAAAGGTTATTCCAGGGACAAAAATAAGGGCTATTGGACAAAACAAAAGAGTGATTGAATGGGTGATTACATTTCTCAGAGGATTAGAGCAGGTGGATCATTATCTGATCCGGTAATGATTAAGAGAGGGGTCCCGAAAGACAGTTCTATTGGTTCTCTGTGCTTTTTTACATATATAAATGAAATATGTAAAGAACTGGAACCACCGCTCTTTGCGAATGATGTGGTTTTTTTTTTGCTATTTTGCTTTACGCCACACCGACACTGATATGTCTTATGGCGACGATCCGACAGGAAAGGCCTAGGAATGGAAAGGAAGTGGTTGTGGCCTTAATTGATGTACACCCCAGCATTTGCCTGATGTGAAAATGGGAAACCACGGAAAAACATCTTCAGGGCTGCCGACAGTGGAGTTCGAACCCACTATCTCCCGGATACGAGCTCACAGCTGCGCGCCCCTGACCACACGGCCAACTCGCCCGGTGGATGATATTTTTCTGTATGGAGTAATAAATAATTTACAGGATTGTGAGCGACTCCAGAAAGACATTGCCAAAGTTGTGAGATGGGCAGCAGACAATGATATGATGGTCAACGGGGTGAAATATCAGGTAGTAAGATTCACAAAGACGAATCATCCTGTCACTTTTAATTGTTCTGTTGATGGGGTCAAAGTATCTTAGGTGGTGGAGGTGATTACAGTTCTGAGAGTGTGATTACACCTCACACTGATTTAAAAATATAAAAATGAATTAAAATAAATCAATAATAAAATATTCATGAAAAAAGTTTATCTTTCGTCGGCCCATGTATTCACGCTTAGTACCTACCTGATTACTTACACATTCAATTGTTTATGGGGCCCAGCTACAAATCAATGTAACGATAATTGAATGAGAGTCTTGAATATCTCTAGGGTGTGAGGTAATAAGCTTACTTTGACAGCATAACATATAGGTTCTGCGAAAAGGAGATTGGCATTCGGTTTTCCCATTAAAATATGAGGTTATCTGATCTAATATTGAAATGAAACAATTAATTTATTTGATTCTAAGCAAAATACACTTAAAATGCTGATTTTAACGAGTGAGATTTACTGCGATAATTCAAAAGATAATATAAAACTTTGACATTATAACTGAAGCAAACTCTAGGCATAATATTTGAAATCCCTCAGTGGTTCGCGTAACAGTACCTTCAACACTTTTAGTATTATTACGAAATATTCCTTTGAGTTGGTATCAGCTGTAGGTATCTCAAGCCTAATTTTGAGATGTATCGTTTTAGTTTCAGAAACGAGATGGAGTACAGCTTGAAATTATATTGACACTTCACAATCAACTTTACGAGTAATTCACTGATAACCGTTAGTCTGCATTACGACGACTCAGTATTGGACTGTCACCGAAATGACACAAGAACTCGACCGAACAGATACACGAAACACACTCAGAACATATAATACATTTGGTCACTGAAAATTACGTATCGATGCGACTGTTTCTTGTTCATCTCTCGGACTCACTGACCAACTGTGGCCTAACTCTCTTTCCAACTGGTTGACCCCGTGGCAAGACTCTCCCTTCAACTCCTTTCAATCAACTTCTTCCAACTAACTGAATTAACTGAACATTTCTCAAAACAGCTATGATGTCACTCCCACTCAGCTACAAGTGTTACATATTATGTTGAAATAGCCTAAAGCGAACTAGGAGTTCCCTAAATATTATCTCATCGCTAAATACATACAATGACTGAGCGATGACTCGACAGTTACTGTAACAGATTTACACCATACGTTGCAGTATCAAAACGTTTCACAAAACATATCCATATTTGATATTAGGCAGCAAATCTCACTTTACATGGTTTTAATGCCAATATCCTTACACATATATTGTACCGGTTACGACCCGTACATGAGTATTTTTTGAGTATAAATTACATTTAATTACCACGCGTAATGTTCTGAGCACGCCTGGTTTGTTTACCGTCAGCGGGGCAAGCAAGCGAGTGAAGGACAGCTCTGAGCTGTGACGTAGCCACAGGGGCTAGTTAGACCACCCGCCCGTCCCATCACGTGTTCCCAGCCTGGACTCGTATATTCTAGACTCCACGTCACATCTTCTGGATTGTTCGACGGGGAAAATTTTGTAACTCCCGTAATAATTATGCTAGCGGCTTGAGCGATATGTCATCTTGTTTGGAATCACCTGAACGTCGCAATGCTCGAGTTTCAAGTAAATCCATCGAAGGGTTTAGGAGATATTCAGTCAAGCCGTATTGTGACGTAGACGCCCCGGATCGAATAAAAGGAGGGCCCACTGTAGCCTGTTCACTCAGTTACAGCTGAGTAGTCAGCGTGGACACTCTCGCTGCTACTATCGTCGTGTAGTGACAGTCCCGACGAGGAACTCTGTAATTTTCTAAGTTTTCATAAAGTGAACTTGTATTTTCTTCGAGTGTGGGAGAACGAATTCTTCCAAGTATTCTAAAGTGGACTTACAATATTTCGAGTGTTAAAGAACATTTTCTAAGTCTTCATAATTGAACTTACGATATTTACGTGTGTTCGAGACTGGATTTTTTCCAATTATTCATAAAATGGACTTGTATTATTTACGTGTGTTAAATTCATAATTGGACTTGTATTATTTACGTATGTTAAAGAACGAATTCTTCATAAATTGAACCTGCAATACTTGCGAGTGTTAAGAGACTCATTCCTCTAATAATCAGTGATTTACAAACATTGATAGTGATGATCACTGAATGTGTTCAAAGTTCCCGTAAGCATAAATTTGTGATTTTGCCGGTACTGGTTCAAAGACGTATAAACTTGCCGGTGATGAACTCTAACTTCATTCAACGTCTTTAAAACATAAATTTAGGATTTCACCTGTGTTTATTCAAAGACTTGGATACCTTGCCAGTGATAGACTGTAAATTTATTCATGTGGATGGACTTGTGTTTTTCGTCCATGTTCACTCAAAGACTTGTACATTCGCCAGTGTTTATTCAAAGACTTATAAATTTTGCCAGTGATAGACTGTAAATTTATTCATGTGGATGGACTTGTGTTTTTCGTCCACGTTCACTCAAAGACTTGTACATTCGCCAGTGTTGATTCAAAGACTTATAAATTTTGCCAGTGATAGACTGTAAATTTATTCATGTGGATGGACTTGTGTTTTTCGTACATGTTCACTCAAAGACTTGTACATTCGCCAGTGTTGATTCAAAACTTTATACATTTCACCAGTGATGAACTTTAAATCTATTCAGATTTTCATGTGGATGGACTTATGCTTTTCGTCCGTGTTCATTCAAAGACTTGTATCTTCGCCAGTGATGAACTTTAAATTTGGTCATAGTTTCATGAGAAGGGACTTGTGTTTTTTTCTTTTGCCAGTATTTATTCAGAGACGAAGACTTTTGCTAGTGGTGAACTCTGAAATTATTTATTTTCCTCGTATACAGAGACATATCATTTTTACGAGTGTTAAATTTTGAAAGTCTTGACGAATAATAACCAGTGACTTCGCTAATAGGTTAATCACCCAAGGTTTTTATGAACTCAGATTTATCAGTACTGCGAGTGACCTTGGAGACATCAACCCTCTCAGTCACATTGGACTGAGGTAGTAAATGATTATCTGCAACATCACCAGGATCATCGGGGTTCAACCTGGGCCTCGAAAGTTCGAGGCATCTCTACCTTCTACCAACCCAGACAGTCCAGCTGCTTCTGTAAGGAGTCCCTGGAATCTTCTGCAACGTGTTCCAACCTGCTCGGCTTGGTGAACTGGAGAATCCGAGCCATATTATAGGACTATGTGGAAGACAGCTTATATCTAGCTGGAGGTGATGTGCAATTTCATGTCTTATATGAATAAACTCATATTCAGTCATAGTCAAATTTTTCTTGTAGATAGGACCCTACCTCCTGTACCGAGCCCCAGCTACTAGTCACCAGTTTTAGCCCTGAGAACTATATTCTTACTTACTTGAAAATATAATCTGACAGTCGGGCTCTTTCACCGGTACAATATATACACAATAAATTAACTACAGTAAATCAAGCGTTAATTAATACATAGCGAAATCAGATTATGGAAATGAATCAACCAATAATAATAGTTACAATAATAGTAATAATACAGATACAATATTAATAATGATGATAATAATAATAATACAGTTGTATTCTTGAATACTTATAACTAGATTTGAGCCGTTATAAGACGAGGTACAACTGGGCAACCTTCCTCGAAAGTGCCTCACTGTAAATACTTAGTTGTTAATAGGAGAAGAGATCTTCATTGGGGAAATCACATTAACGCGAATGTAAGTAAAGGTCACAGATCTCTTTATATGGTTATTACGGCATTTAGATATTGTATTTATAATGCGAAAGAGAGGATTTAAAAGCCATCTGCAAGATCGGAATTAGAGTGAATGGTACCCTCAACACGATTACTTGATTCGGGAACCTGAAAGCTGGACTATTGGGTGATTTCCGTCAAAGGAGTAGTGATACGAAAATGTTGCCAAATTTGGGCTGATAAGACTTGGGAGTAACGAGACGATCCACTCGACTAAGTGGTATGTTCCGAGCTGTCACTGGATAAATGGCGTCCGGCTCCATGGCTAAATGGCTAGCGTGCTGGCCTTTGGCCACAGGGGTCCCGGGTTCGATTCCCGGCAGGGATGGGAATTTTAACCATGATTGGTTAATTCCGCTGGCACTGGGGCTGGGTGTTTGTGTTGTCTTCATCATAATTTCATCCTCATCACGACGCGTGGGTCGCCTATGGGCGTCAAATCAAAAGACCTGTATCTAGCGAGCCGAACTTGTCCTTGGGCACTCCCGGCACTAAAAGCCATCCGCCATTTCATTTTACTGAGTAAATGGCGTGTAATGATATTAGTAGACGAATAAGATTCACTTAGGAATAGTGCAACATAAAGATTACAATCAATACCATTGTAGTTCATACTTAATTCAAATATATCCTGTAACGTAATAATTACAATGTAACCACATAGGAATTCACAGGTTAGTAAATAAATACTACGATACAGATTGGACTGAATAATAAAATAACCTAAGTTACCGCTAGCATAACATTGTATTTTGTACAACACTGTTAAGCAAACATTTTCTCAATATTATCTACATATTGAAGTCTTTTCTTCAACCATCTAACATTATTTTTACATATTTTTCTGTTCGTCGCACCGGCAGAGATAGGTGTTACGGCGATGATAGGATAGGTAAGGGCTGGGAATGGTAAGGAAACGACCATGACATTAACTAACGCATAAACCCAGCATTTCCCTGGTGTGTAAATGGGAAACGACAGAAAACCATCTTCACGGCTGCCGACAGTGGGGTTCGAATCCACTATCTCACGAATGCAAGCTAACATCTACGTGCCCCAAAACATGCAGCTACTTGCACGGTGAAGCATCTAACATTTTTGGGAAAAGGTTCTGAGAATTCTCAGGGTAATCCGTTCTAGTAACTGGTATTTCCTCCAGTTATAAACGTATATTTATCTTAAATTCTCTCCATTGGAGGGAAGGATGCACTTCATCTTACCTGAAAATAGTATGGCTGTCAATACCTTTGGTATTTATATCATACCAAATATTGCTCTTGGAATTTATAATTCTTCGTGTGTTAGATGTACGTATGACTGCACAGGAATACTTGGAGAGAAATATAGTTAATTTATCTACAATCTCAGATGTTGGATAATAATTGGGTAAAGTTTATACACAAACTTTCTGGAACTTTCTCCAAATAATGATGAGCAATATGAGCAAGCTTCTACTATATAAATGAGGTCTTATGTTTCTAATAAAGCAGATGCTCTCAAGATGTAATTAAGAGGCTTGGCAGTGAGAAATATTCAAGACTGCGGTGGGTGCGTTACATGAATACAATATGCCAAGTTCGTTTTAAAATTCAATTTCAAATCTAAATGTTTAAAGGCAGTAGAACAGCAAATGGTTGCCAGGCGAGCCACACCACAGGGAGAGAAGCACCTTGAAATAAAGCCTCCTTGTCACTTGTCTTCATAATTCTTCGTGCCTCTAGACAAATATACGTGTTGTCGGATGAAAAGACTCATACTGTTTCCGAGATGATTTAAGCAAGGCTCGAGAGAGACGGATATACGTTTTAAAAGAATGTTGTATTACGTGAGATTTATGATATGCCCGCCGAAATGTTACGAAGAGTGTATTATATGACCATCACACAAGTTTGAAGTGTACAACTCAATGGACTTGGGTTCTGTTCCACATACTGCATCTGATTTCATCTGGCATGAGGTCAAGAATGGAGTTAACTGATCGTTGATAACTTATCTCTCTTGGTAAACTCTTGTTCTTTTCAGACCACATCGATATTACGTTTTGATGACCAGGAAGCTCCTTATTTCCCCGACTTTCAAGAACGTACACATTCTTTCTTTCTTTCTTTCTTTCTTTCTTTTTTTCTTTCCTTTAATTCCTTCTTTCTCTATTCTTTCTTTCTTTCTTTATTTTTTTCTTTGTGCTTCGGGACATTGCATCGTGTTTATAATTAATGGTGGGAAAGGTTGACAGTATCGGTAAATCTCCCTTGAAGTAATAACTACCCAGTGACAGGTTTCGCGATTAGGGCCTTAAATCTGTTAGCTTAGTGGTGGATTCGAACCCCACTCTCGACAGCCCAGAAGGGGGAAATCCGTAGCTTCCCATTTTTGCACAGGTTGTACTTTCATTAAAACATGATCACTTCCTTCCCATTCAAGGACTATGCCTATCCCATCGGATAGCTATCAGTTTTGAAAGAGAGCAAGGTGTTGTTTTTTCTTGGTAAAATATAACAAATAATAATAATAATAATAATAATAATAATAATAATAATAATAATAATAATAATAATAATAATAATACCGACGTGTCAGAAAGATGAGCCCAAACCCAAAATGTTTGCAAATTATTGTATGTCCTTTGACCTTAAACTGATTACATCCGGTGCAGTCTCTGAGGACGAACGTTCGTCTTTCGTGCAGGAAGCTGTACGCAGTCTACATTGACGCCTGAGCCTGACACCCTGGTCTTCTCCTCAATTGTATTTCATATTACCGGTATCGTCTTTAACGTGCTCTGTCTTGCTAAGTACATCATGGATCTGACCACTCCTAAACTCCATAGAGTCCGAAGACTTTCCATGTTCAGCTCCCTTTGGGATGGCGGGGGGGGGGCGCGAAGGGGGAGTTATAATTCAAAATAATATAAAATACTCTCCATGGCCAGGCAGAAATCTTTTAGCGATTAGTTTCAAACCTGATGACTAAGAGTGTGCGGGTGGGGCTGTTGGTGCGTATTTACCTGTGCAACTGCAGCGTTTCCATGTCATCTTTGATCCCTTTGATGTTTTGGAATATATCTATATGTGTGTGTTTGAGTCATCAGTCCATAGACTGGTTTGATGCTCTCCATGCCAGCCTATCCTATGCTAACTTTTTCATTTCTACGTAACTATTGCATCCTACATCTGCTCTAATCTGCTTGTCATTTTCATACCTTGGTCTACCCCTACCGTTCTTAAAACCTACACTTCCTTCAAAAACCAACTGAATAAGTCCTGGGTGTCTTAAGATGTGTCCTACCATTCTATCTCTTCGTCAAATTTAGCCAAATCGATCTCCTCTCACCAATTCGATTCAGTATCTCTTCATTCGTGAATCGATCTATCCATCTCACCTTCAGAATTCTTCTGTAACACCATATTTCAAAAGCTTCTATTCTCTTTCTTTCTGAGCTAGTTATCGTCCATGTTACACTTCCATACAATGCCACGCTCCACACCAAAGTTTTCAAAAACATCTTTCTAATTCCGATATCAATGTTTGAAGTGAGCAAATTTCTTTTCTTAAGAAAGCTCTTCCTGGCTTGTGCTAGTCTGCATTTTATGTCCTCCTTACTTCTGCCATCGTTAGTTATTTTACTACCCAAGTAACAATATTCATCTACTTCCTTTAAGACTTCATTTCCCAATTTAATATTTCCTACATCACCTGCCTTCGTTCGACTGCACTCCATTACTTTTGATTTGGACTTATTTATTTTCATCTTGTACTCCTTACCCAAGACTTCATCCATACCATTCAGCAACTTCTCGAGATCTTCTGCAGTCTCAGATAAAATAACAATATCATCGGCAAATCTCAAGGTTTTGATTTCCTCTCCTTGGACTGTGATTGCCTTTCCAAATTTCTCTTTGATTTCCTTTACTGCCTGTTCTATGTAAACACTGAAAAGGAGAGGGGACACTGCAGCCTTGCCTCACTCCTTTCTGGATTGCTGCTTCTTTTTCAAAGCCCTCGATTCTTATCACTGCAGACTGATTTTTATACAGATTGTAGATAATTCTTCGTTCTCGGTATCTGATCCCTATCATCTTCAGGATCATAAATAGTTTGGTCCAATCAACATTATCGAATGCCTTTTCTAGATCTACGAATGCCATGTACGTGGGCTTGTCTTTCATGATTCGATCCTCTAAGATCAGATGTAAAGTCAGGATTGCTTCACGTGTTCCTACATTTCTTCTGAAGCCAAATTGATCTTCTCCCAACTCAGCTTCAACTTATTTTTCCATTCTTCTGTAAATAATACCTGTTAAAATTTTGCAGGCATGAGATACTAAACTAATGGTGCGGTAGTTTTCACACCTGTCAGCACCAGCGTTCTTGGGAATAGGTATAACAACATTCTGCCGAAAATCAAATGGGACTTCTCCTGTCTCATACATCTTGCACACTAAATGAAATAACCTTGCCATGCTGGTTTCTCCTAAGGCAGTCAGTAATTCAGAGGGAATGTCATCAATTCCAGGTGCCTTGTTCCTATTTAGGTCACTCACAGCTCTGTCAAACTCGGACCTCAAAATTGGGTCTCCCATTTCATCAGCATCAACAGCCTCTTCATGTTCCAGAACCAAATTATCTATATCTTTACCTTGATACAACTGTTGGAAATGCTCCTGCCATCTTTCCGCTTTGTCTTCTTTCCCTAGAAGTGGCTTTCCATCTGAGCTCTTAATATTCATATACCTACATTTCCTTTCTCCAAAGGTTTCCTTGATTTTCCTGTATGCAGCATCTATCTTTCCCAGGACCATACAGCCTTCGACATCATTGCACTTCTCCTTCAGCCATTCTCCCTTAGCTACCTTGCACTTTCTATCCACTTGATTCTTTAATCGCCTGTATTCTTTTCTGCCCTCTTCATTTCTAGCATTCTTGTATTTTCGTCGTTCATCAATCAGGTCTAGTATCTCCTGAGTTATCCACTGATTCTTAGTTGATCTTTTCTTCCTTCCTAACATTTCTTCAGCAACCCTACTGACTTCATTTTTCATGACTCTCCACTCTTCCTCTGTAGTGTTTCCTTCAGCCTTTTCATTTGTCCTTTTTCAACATGTTCCCAGAAGCAATCCCTCACACTCTTTTCTTTCAACTTGTCTAGATCCCATCTTTTTGCATTCTTTCTTTCTTTCTTCAATTTATTCAACTTCAGATGGCATTTCATGACCAACAAGTTGTGGCTAGAGTCCACGTCTGCTCCTGTGAAAGTTTTGCAATCCAACACCTGGTTTCTGAATCTCTGCCTAATCATAATGAGGTCTATTTGATACCTTCCAGTGTCTCCAGGTCTCGTCCACGTATACAGCCGTCGTTTGTGGTGTTTGAACCAAGTATTGGCAAGGACTAAATTATGATCAGTGCAGAATTCAACCAGCCGACTTCCTCTTTCGTTCCTTTGTCCCAATCCAAATTCTCCTACTGTACTACCTTCTCTTCCTTGGCCTACCACTGCATTCCAGTCTCCCATTACAATTAGATTCTCGTTACCTTTTACATATTGTATTAAATCTTCTATCTCCTCATATATTCTTTCGATTTCTTCATCATCCGCTGAACTAGTGGGCATACAGACCTGCACTATTGTGGTGGGCATTGGATTGGTGTCTATCTTGACGACAATAATTCTTTCACTATGCTGGTCGTAGTAGCTTACCCGCTGCCCTATTTTCTTATTCATTATTAAACCAACTCCTGCATTTCCCCTGTTTGATTTTGTGTTGATAATCCGGTAGTCGCCTGACCAAAAATCTTGTTCTTCCTGCCAACGTACTTCACTTATACCAACTGCATCTAACTTTAGCCTATCCATCTCCCTTTTCAGATTCTCTAACCTACCACAACGATTCAAACTTCTAACATTCCACGCTCCGACTCGCAGAATGTCAATATCCATCTTCCTGATGATCGCCCCCTCTCGTCTAGTCCCCACCCGGAGATCCGAATGGGGGACTAGTTTACCTCCGGAATATTTTACCCGGGAGGAAGCCATCATCAGTACATCCTTCATACAGAGAGCTGCATGTCCTCGGGAGGTAGTTACGACTGTAGTTTCCCGTTGCTTTCAGCCGTGTAGCAGTATCAACACAGCTAAGCGATGTTGAGTATTATTACAAGGCTGTATCAGTCAATCATCTAGACTGCCGCCCTTGCAACTACCGAAAGGATGCTACCCCCGTTTCGATGAACCATTCCTTAGTCTGGTCTCTCAGCAGATACCCATCCGATATGGTTGCACCTGCGGCTCGGCTATCTGCATCATTGGGACACGCAAGCCTCCCCACCGTGGCAAGGTCACATGGTTCGCAGAGGAGGATATCTATATATCGTATATATATGTCATTGTGTGTATGTATGTAATGTAGGTACTACATCTCCTCCTAAACCACTGGAGCGCTTTTATACCAAACTTGGTACACATACGATTTAGTATCAGGAGACAAACTGCTTCGGGGTAAGACTCCACAGGTACCCTCAGGTGCGAAGGGGACGAGGGGAGTGACATATACTAATATTCGAAAATAGTGTCAATCCATACTTTTCGGAGTCACTGGGATTAATAGTGACACTCCGGAATTTTTAAAGTCCAAGTGCAGCCCCTTTTTGGGGTTGGGGGAATGGGGATGTGATATATAAAAAATCGAAAATAGTGTCGAATCCATTTTCTGGGTCGCTGAGATAAATAGTGACTCTCCGTAATTTTCTACATTCCATGTTCATCCCCCTTTGGGGTGAGGGGCGAAAGGGGAGTTATAATTCAAAATAATCAAAAATAGTGTCAAATCCACAGTTTTCGGGTTCGCTGTGATCAGTAGTAACACCCTGGATTTGTTTATAAGTACAAGTTCAGCCTCTTCGGGGTAGGGGGCGAGTGGGGACCGAAATATAAAAATAATCAAAAATAGTGTCGAATCCATACTTTTCGGGATCGCTGAGATGAATAGTAACGCTCCGCATTTTTTAAAGTCCAATTTCAATCCCTGGAGTGGGGGAGATGGGAGTGTGATATATAAATATAATCGAAAATAGTATCGAATGGGCAGTTTTCAGAGACGATGAGATAATTTGTTTCACTCCGGAATTGTCCGACTCGTTGGCAGAATATTCAGCGTACTGGCCTTCGGTTCAGAGGGTCCTGGGTTCGATTCCCGGCCGGGTCGGGGATTTTAACCTTCATTGGTTAATTCCAGTGGTTCGGGGGCTGGGTGTTTGTGCTGTCTTCAACATCCCTGTAATTCACACACCATACACTATCCTCCGCCACAATAACACGCAGTTACCTACACGTGCCAGATGCCGCCCACCCTCATCGGAGGGTCCGCCTTACAAGGGCTGCACCCGGCTATAAATAGCCACACGAAATTATTATTACTCCGGAATTTTTATTTCACGTTCAGCCACGTTAAGGGTGGGGATAGATGAGGAATGATGTATACAAATTGTACCGGGCGGTACACCTCCACTCCGCTAATTTAAAATGTGCGCCAGTTGAAACTCCTCTGCTGGAGGAAGTCTGAACTTTATTGACGGTATTAATTTTCAAGTTTCTCAGAAGATGTCACTACCTGGAAATTTTGGAGTTTTTGAACTGTGTCATTTTCGACGTATTTTTGTTTTACTTGTAGTAAGAAGTGTGAACTTTCTCTTCTAGAGGACACTACTGAAGATCAACAATAGTGCACCCTAGTGCGGAATGAAAATGATCCTTCTCCTAATCAAATTAAGCGTGTGCAAGCCAGGCTATATCACTTTTCAAATAGAGTTAACGATCTGTTGTCTCTGAAGTTGAATGACGTTCAGAAGAAGGTAGCTAGTACGCTGCTTGAAAATATTTCTGAATTATCTAGCAAGGTCACTCAATTGTTAACTGGGGAGGTTCCTCCCAAAAGCGATCTACCCACCACAGTGAATGTAGGTAGCGAGGAAGAGCCTCCTAAGGGAGAAGTCAACAGGATAACCGTTGCTGCTCAAACCATCTCTGCCCCATTGGACGAGTCTGAACGCCGTGCATCGTTGAATAATATACGTTCTGAATTAACTTCCTTGCCATTGAAACCTTTACCTACTATGTCACCCGGGTTTAGCAGCTTGCCTCATCCATTGGCAATGTTGCTCAGAGGCATCTCTAAGTTTTCCGTTAATACCACCAGTAAAGTAATTTCCTTTTTAAGATTTTTAGTTGAATTTCAGGATCATGCCCTTGTTTTTTCTCTTTCTCCGTGTCAAATTTTGCAAATCATCTATCCTTATGCAATTGGTATTCTCTCTGACAAAATAGTAAGAGCCATAGCCGAACAGTCATCTATTGAAGATTTTCATGCACACTTACTTGCAAATTTTATTCCCGCCCGCGCGAGGTCATCTCTGATTCAGAAATACTATTATCGTGTACAGCGCTTGGATGAAAACTTGGCTGATTTCATACAGGACATTAAGTTTTATACTAGGGTGTTTGCTCTTCACTTCCCTGAGGATCAGATTGTACAAGCCATTGTGGAAGGTATTTCACCATCCTATAGGTCATATTTGTGTTTCGCGGCGTGCCCGCAAACTTTCTCTGAACTTGAAGCATTGGCCGTCTCAGCGGAAGGAGTTAGATACGCCGATTCTTTGCGTGTCGCGAAAGAACCCCCTCCTTCTTTTAGTAATCCTCGGCCTCCACCTCGCCGACCAGTCAATCCCCGTAAATGTTATGCTTGCGGGTCGCCTGACCATCTTCGCAATAAGTGTCCACTGATCAAGTCGAGTGGGACAAGGAATGGGGCTGGTTCATCACAAGGCTGTTTTAAATGTGGGGCTTTCTCACATATCGCCAAGAATTGCCCAAATTCAAATAGCACCCCCTCCTGCTCAAATTCTGGTGCAACTTCCAACAACAATCAAAAGTGACTAGTGTCTTCGGCTGAGTCAACTAATCCATCTTCCCGAGACTCAGCCCCTGGTAAACAGGTTGTAAATTCAGGGAACGATCAGTCTTCAAATTCATCTTTTGAATGCCCTAAAGAATGTCTTAGGATTGCGGCGGATACCCCCGCACCTGTTCCTTTTCTTAAGATTGAGTTAAATAACGAGCCTATAACCGCTCTATTAGATTCAGGCAGTGTTTGTTCTATTATTTCGGACCAAAGGTATTCTAAATTGAAATCTGCTTGTAAACTACCTGACTATGGCTCATCTACTGTTCAATATGTTTCGGCTAATTCATCTCCATTAGAAATTCTAGGTTCTGTACAGGTCAAAATTCGTATTTTTAAATTTACATGGAAAATCAAACTGTTTGTGGCTAAGCACTTGTCTTGCCCCATCATACTGGGAGCGGACTTCATTTCTCACACTGGTCTTGTGCTCGATCTCCAGAGTAGGTCGTGCACATTCAAATTTGCGTCCAATTGTAAAATTCCCTTGTTAAAGTGTAATTCTGTATCATGTTCATCTATTTCGCCTACCCAGGATGAGATGTTGTTAGACCTTAGACATCTACCTGAGGAGCAGGCTGATAGTATTCGTAAGTTGTGTCAGTCATTCATTTCCAGAGGTGTTCTCTGATACTCTTAGTGTTACTGACCTTATTGAATACAAAATTGAGGTCACGGATTCGATTCCTGTCCGTTTTCCACCTAAAATGAAGGCATTGAAAGAAATCATCGATCAAATGTTGAAGGATGGTATTATTAGGCCCTCTAAGTCGGCGTATTCTTCGCCTATTTTTCTAGTCCCGAAACCCCAAGGGGGCTTCAGGCCTGTCATTGATTATAGGGCTCTCAATCGGAAGGTGGTGTTACAATCTGTGCCCCTTCCTGACCTTCATTCTTGTTTTTCATGGTTTCGTAAGGCCAAGTTCTTTACTATCTTGGACTTGAATCAGGCCTATAATCAAATTCCCCTTGCCGAAGAGTCTAAACATCTTACAGCGTTTGCCACGGACTGGAATTTATACGAATACAACCGCGTGCCTTTCGGGCTCCCCACGGGAGCAGCTGTACTCACTAGGCTACTAGATAGGGTCTTCTCCGACATCAAATTTGAGTACTTATATCACTACTTGGATGATGTCGTCGTATTTTCAGAGACTTTTGAAGAACATCTAGATCATCTGCGAGAAGTTCTCGATCGCCTTCGTAAGGCTGGGTTAACTGTTAAGTTGTCCAAGGTTGCCTTTCCTAAGCCCTCTATGTCATTCCTAGGGCATATTGTGTCACCTGATGGTGTAGCAGTCGATCATTCTAGAACACAGGCCATCCGTGATTTTAAACCTCCCAAGGACATTAAAGCTATCGCCAGGTTCATTGGTATGGTGAATTTCTTCAGGAAGTTTATTCCTAACTAAGAGCGGCGCCCTTAAACCTTCTTCGTAGGAAAGGCATCAAATTCGAGTGGGGACCTTCTCAACAAGCCGCTTTTGAAGATCTTAAATTAGCGCTCTGTAATGCCCCTGTCCTTGCTATGCCTGATTTCTCGAAGAAATTCATCGTCCAAACCGACGCGTCGTCGTCAGCAGTAGCTGCAGTCCTTCTTCAAGAGACTGAACTAGGGAGGCGACCCATCGCCTATGCATCTAGGACCTTGTCGGCTCAAGAAGCCAAGTATTCCATCTATGAGCTCGAAGGTTTGGCAGTCTTATTTGCCTTAGAAAAGTTCCGTCTCTATCTGGAACATATCAAATTCGACCTGGAGACAGATAATCAAGCTTTAAGCTGGGTCTTAGGTAGGCCGCGTCGTACTGGTCGTACAGCCCGTTGGGCCATCCGTATTTCTGCCTTCCAATTCGATGTCCGGCATATCAGAGGTACCGAAAATGTTGTCGCTGATGGACTCAGCCTTATGTTTTCCAACGACGTTGAGAACCATGAACCGGTCGATAGTTCATCTCCTCCCGAGTCCATGCTATCTGATGTTAATGCCATCTTAACAGATGCTCCCATGCTCTTTAGGGATATCGAGAAATACCAACGTGAAGATCCGACGCTGGCTCCGATAATGGAAACCCTTTCTTCTGGGGAACATGTTGTCCCTTATGTTCTGAGGAATGGTGTTCTATGTTGCCCATCGAGGCATGATAAGATGATGAAAGTTGTCGTTCCAGCTGTTCTTGTACCTATGATCTTCAAGTATTATCATGAGACCCCATTAGGAGGGCATCTTGGTATCTTTAAAACTCGTGAAAAGATTCGTGAAATGTTCATTTGGAAAGGTATGGACGGTGAAATCCGTGAACTAGTGAAGGCTTGCAAATCCTGTTTGCTTAGTAAACCAACCATGTCCACCAAGGTAGGCCTTTTGTCTTCTCATCGAGCGTCGCGCCCCATGGAACGCCTGTATATTGATTATGTAGGACCCTTCCCCCAGTCTAAGGGAAATGCTAACAAGTTTATCTTTGTATGCGTAGATGGCTTTACTAGATTTTCCTGGTTATTTCCGACTAAGCTGGCTACCGCTCAGTCTACCATTACTTGCTTAAATTCTATTTTTACCTCTTTTGGTCCGTGCCAATATATTGTGTCTGATAATGCTAAGGCGTTCACATCAAATCTTTTTCGTAAGTTCTGTTCTGACTTGTCCATCTCTCATGTAACTACTTCTGCTTATTACCCTCAACCATCTCTGGCTGAACGGGTTAACCGTAATCTCAGGTCCGCGCTTATTGCCTATCATCATGAAGATCATTCCAGGTGGGACACGTCCCTGCATTGGTTAGCTTTTGCTTTGAATTCGGCGGTTCATGAATCACATAAATTTACTCCAGCCTCTTTGATGTTCAAGTTTGTTCCCAACACGCCGCTCTCTAACCTCTGGTCTCTGAGTGACATTCTACCCGAGACAATAGATCCGAACAACATTAAAGATCTTTGGAAGAAGGCTAAAGCCAATCTTAAAGTGTCTCATGAAAAGGTTAGGGAAAGGTATGATCGTGGACGGAGACCCACCCCTTTGAAGGTAGGTGAACAAGTAATGGTCAAGAATTTTGTTCCCGCGGGCAAGCTTGCCCCCAGATTCCATGGGCCGTGTGTCATTCTCGATTTCCTTACGCCGGTTACGTTGTTATTAAGCAATCCAGCCACCGAGAGGATATTTAGGGTTCACTTGTCACAGGTGAAACCGGTGTAATTTCTGTGTTAACTTGCTTCATATTATTTTGAAAGGAATATGAAGGTTATATTTTTTTTTTTTGAGTTTCACTTTTAAGGCTTTCTGCCCCTTCTATAATATTTTGTTTCATATGTAAGTATTTTTGTAAACCCTCCCCACACCGTTAAACTGCCATTCTGTCCTTACCACGGCCATTACCACGCTCCCGTCTCCTGCTATACACACTGTGGCTTGCTTATATTAAATGCCATGGATATCTGCACGCCGCTGGCCCCTCAACCTCTCCACAAAGCCTGTGCCCTCAAAAAAGATGATGGTCCAACACATTCTGCCGCCTAGCTTTAATGTTTCAGTACCCCCGCAGCCGCGCGGCGCCGTGCTGCGACTGGGTTAGAGGATGGGCCCCCTCTTCCCCAGCGAGGACCACATGTGCACGGCGAGCCGGAGCTCTCCTCCCGGCCAAGGCTGATGTGCGGCGCACGACCTGCTACTTGCCCGCAGCCTGTATATGTTCACCGCGGGCGCGGCGTGCTTCAACACCTCTGCTCCCCTCATAGTGCGGGCGAGCGGTATCTCAGGGTACTTGTGGGGTCCGAGCGGCCTCCTCTGGACGCAAGCTGCAACGGCCGGTCTGGCCATCCAACTTAATCAACATCATCTACATGGACAGTTACTATCAGCAATTACTATACCTGAGAATTCAACAACTCTATCTGGTGGACTTAGAAAATTTTTCCTCAACTTTAACACTAAAGTTTCCCTTCTCAATTCAACCTTCTACAAACATTAAGACAGTACTTCCGCTGTTACTACAAGATTTTTTGAAACTGAATCAAACCAAATTAAGAAAATCTTATAAATGCTTCTGCAATCAATCTTCATATCCACATCATAACTTGGACCTTGGTTCAAACAGATTTCATGTGTCAGCCCTGGAGGAACTTTTGGGGGGGGGGAGGTCTGTACCGGGCGGTACACCTCCACTCCGCTAATTTAAAATGTGCGCCAGTTGAAACTCCTCTGCTGGAGGAAGTCTGAACTTTATTGACGGTATTAATTTCCAAGTTTCTCAGAAGATGTCACTACCTGGAAATTTTGGAGTTTTTGAACTGTGTCATTTTCGACGTATTTTTGTTTTACTTGTAGTAAGAAGTGTGAACTTTCTCTTCTAGAGGACACTACTGAAGATCAACAATAGTGCACCCTAGTGCGGAGTGAAAGAACTGTCTTTTGGAGAAATTTTTATTTCAAAAGTTTGTTTCTTGTTAAATTTCTTTCTGTTATTGTTTAAGTTGGCTGTATACCCCTCTCTTTCCCCTTGTTTTGTATTTAGCCAATCCCAAATTTCTTTTATTAATTTCCGACCAATCCGATGTATCTTCCCCCAACTTGAATATGTTGCTGTATCCTACCCAATAAAGAGTTTGTGGGAGGGTGTTCTCATTCCCCTAACGCCTCGAACCTTCCGCGAGAGGATATAAACTGCTGATTTTAGGGTCTCCGGGCCACTTCTGTTCCATCTTTCAGTGTGTAAAGTACATAGCAGGGGGCGGGAAGCGCCTCTTTCTCCCGCAGCGGTCAACAACCAGGTAATGGCCGATTAATTACTTCTTTTCTTGCTTGTTCAGCAGTTTAACTCTCGGGGCGGGTCCGAAGTTTTTCCATTATGTAACCTTCCTTAACATGTAAAGAAACCTGTATCTATTCTATCTTTTAAACTACATATTGGGATAGAGAGTGCTTAACCCTCTCGAGCTCCCACTCATATTGTTTTGAGGTGAACTTATTTTCTCAACCTATTCTTCCTTAACATTATGTAAAATTATTTCTTTTCTAAAGTCACCTCCGTAGTATGGGATTAGCCCTTGCATCTGTGGCCTAGAGCCAAATTAGGTCTTGAAACAAGTGTATTAGGAGTGCAGATCGCCTCCTCTCAAATTGTTATTTTAGAGGTCATGTAATTACCCCTTTTCATTTAATAGATCTCAGTAGGTTGGGTATTTTACCCCTGTGTCTATGTCCAGTGAGGACAACTTGAAGGTGGAGTTTGGTGTGGCCTTTGAGGGGCTTAAAGTTGAGAGCGAGTGGCTCTTTTTCGAAAATTGAGTGTTGTATGCCTCGTGGTGGCTTTTCGGTGTAATTTGGAGCAAGTGCTCCTGAGCATGAATGGGGTTTTCTGCCCCTCTGTTAATACTTATTTTGAAGTAAGGTTGGGCTGATTGCCCAAGCATTGTGAAGTCAGGGCGCAAAGCCCAGATCCTGTAAAGATTGTAACTACCCTTTTGACTTGCTACTTTGTACCTGCCATGCTTGTTATTTCTTTATTTTGAAAAGAAAATATAACCTTGTTAAATTTTAAATGAATTTTACTTTCGTAGCTTGAGACCTGTTCACCACCCCGCACCTTCTTTCACGCATAACTACCACAAAAACACGGTAACACAAATTATCGAAAATAATGTCAAATCCATAATTTTCCTGGTCGCTGAGGTGAATAATGACACTTCGGAATTTTTATAATTCCAAGTTTTCTCCCTTTGGTATAGGTGTTATAAAGGGTGAAAAGCTGATTAGTAAGGGCATGGGGAGATTGACATACAATAATAATAAAAAATAGTGTCGAATCGGTAGTTTTAGGGGACGCTGAGATAATTTCACTCCGAATTTTTTATACGTTCAAGTCCAGTCCCCTGTGGTTTGGGGGTCTAGCGGTGATTGATACATAAAAGTAATGGAAAATGGTATGAAATGTACAATGAATAATGAACATCCAGCTTTTTATAGGTCCAAGTTCAGCCCCCTTTAAAGGGGGGTCGAAGGATATAAAAACAGTCGAAAATAGTGTCGAATCCATTACTTTCCGGGGTCACTGAAATGAGTAGTGACTTTCGTGTTTGTTAAAGTACAAGTATATATCCCTTTGGCATAGAGGTTGAGAAAGGGTGAAAAAGAAATTGTCCAAAATGATCGAGATAATGAACGTAACGTCTGTATGTTCCAGCGTAACTATCAACCAAAATTTATACAAGTATGACTTACTATAAGGAGGAAGTACTGTTTAGGATAGGACACCCCTAGAACCACTAGGGGATGTAGTGAAATAAATACATATTATGTAAATAACTAAAAACTAACAGTAATAGTGTCGAATCAGTAGTTTTCGGACTACTGGAGCGATTCCAAGCAAACCTGGTACACTTATGACTTACTATCAGGAGTTAAACCGCGTGGGGGTACGACAACTTTAGCACCACTAGGTGTAGGTTTTCGAGGAGGTGTGATAAGAAAATAATCAAAAATAGTGTCAGATCCATAGTTGTAGGCGTCACTGAAATGAGTTGTAACACTCCGGATGTCGTTTAAATTCAAGTTGAGCCCCAATTGACAGGCAGGTGAGAAGGAGTGAAGAAATGTACAAATGACCGAGATTATGGATGCCTTTCAACAGAAATTAGTACAAATATTACCTACTATCTGGGAAAATGTGGGGGCAAGTTACCCTTAGAAGCCCTAGGGAAGGGAGAGAAATATAATTATAATTTAAAACGCCCGATACTGGTGTTGAATCCATACTTTTCGGGACTACAGGAGTGATTTCAACCAAATTTGGTACACTTATGACTTACCATGAGGATACAAACTGCGTGGAGGTATGAGAATCCTAACACCCCTACGACGGAGTGAAATGCAGAAGCAATCGAAAATAGTGTTGCATCCATTCTTTTTTGAGTCGTTGAGATGAATATTGACGCTCACCATTCGCATGGGAGTGAAAAAAAGGTGAAAATCAAAACCAAAATAACCGAGATAATGGATGTTCCACCATAGCTCTCAACCAAATTTGGATATACTATCTGGAACAAAAATACCTTAGTGGTAAGAGGTCCCTAGACCGTAAAGCAGGGGTGAAATGTAAAAATCAACCTAAAATACAGGTATGTGTGTCTAATCCATACTTTTCGACGTGACACTCTGGTTGCCTTTTAAGATAACGTTCAGTCCCAATCGGCAGGGTGATAAGAACGGATGAAGAAAAGGAAATGTCCAAAGCAATCGAGTTTAAGGACGTATGTGTGTATACCAAAATTGGTACACACATTACTTAGTATGTAGAAGAAATTTATATTGGAGTAATATACCCTTAGCACCCATAGAGGCGGAGATGAATTCTAAAAAAAAAACACAGAAAGACGGGTGAAATATAAAAATAATGGACAACGACAAATATGAATGTACAGTCCACTGCTTTCGGTGTCGATGAGGTGAATAATAACACATCGAATGTCGTTGTTCAGCCCCCATCGGCATGGAGATGAGCTACGACGAGGCTTGACATGCAGCGGGCAGTTCCCAGCCTATACTATATACATGCATGGTCTGCGTGTGCACCTCCTCTTGTAAGGTACATGTTCTACATATCTGTGCTAGTTTTACGAGCTTCATACGGGGTGTTCACAATAAATCAATAGTGGCGCGCACGATCCGTGCACTTTTCTAAACAGCAATCACACATTTCCTTATATTAAGCCGCTTTAAGATGAGGGACCAATGTATTTCAGAACTATAATAAATGTGGCAGGTTGCGTAAAACTACATCGAAAGGGGCGGGTGAGCCACCCGGTATATTGCTTTCTTTGAAGTACCCACACTTAAAATTAAAGGTTGCATCACAAACTCAAGGGATGTTGTTTATTAATTCTTGTAGGTATTTCGGGTCTATATAATTCCACACATCCTTAACTACGTTCCAGGGAGATTACTTGCTTGGTATATGAACTTCCCGGATACGCCTGTCCACTTAATCCCCGAACATTTCAATGGGATTACAATCAAGACTTTTAAATGGCTGGTCCATATACTTCAGAACCTGGTTTTCCTTTGATGAATTGTACTTCATTCAACACACTGTACGATGTATTGGATCATCTCCTATTACAAGATAAACCCTCTTCCTATTAGGTGCAATCCACATGCTACTACATGATACTGATGTAAGTAGTTGTCCATCAGAACTTCTATTTTCATAACGTATCCAATTCTTTATCCGGCAAAGTACACCGAAAGGATAAAATAAGCCCCGTTATCTTTAACTGTCGGTAAATGCACCACTGGACCACACTTTATCCTTCACTTCGGCGAAAAATATCTTCCATCTAGTACCCAAAACTTCGAACTTTATCGGTGAATAGGACTTTCTTCCAATCTTCAGCTGTACAATTACAAAGTTCCCTAGCCCATTCGAATCTGTCCTGATTCTGCGTTGGCTGCCACACATCCTGTCAAGACCACTTCTTACGGTACCCCTTTTACTCCCCTCAACAAACTTCTTCTTGTTTACTTTTACTAATTTTGTGCGTATTTGTTGCGCTGTTTTTCACCTTTTTCTCTTAATAGTAGTTCTGATTAATTTGCCATCACATGTTGCGATTTTGCGAGGTTTTCCTGGCCGTGGCAAGTCCTTATTTCTGTCTGTTGTATTCTGACTGTAAAGGGTATATTGCCCTCCCCCTACAGACATACCACATTTTTTCACAATTTAACGAAATGATCAACCTGTTTCTCTGAGTTCTACAATAGCAGCACGCGTATACTGGGCTATCTGCACTCCTGGAGCTATGTTAATGATGCAGATACTGTAACTGTCACTAGGACACTGAAATATAATCAACAATGTCCAATGCATCTTAGCAATGCTTGCTGCTGTTCAGTGTAGACTTCAGAACAGTACAGGTAAGAATGGAAGTGTGACTAATGTGCATTCAGTCAACTAGGTAAACAAACTTAACAGCTCAGGTTGCTATTGTTTATGCACACAAAATAATGTACCCTACCGGCACCGATCCGAGGACCCGAATTTAGGAACACATTACGCTCGCTTACCACAACCCATGCCACGAACCTCTAACCTACCACATGAATATGCCTAACTTTCCAAGCGGTCTAGACAAAGGACGGATGGCCACGACTTCAGAGGAGACGAAGAAAGCCGGGCGGATACAAGCAGAGAAAATATTTCAAACTTATTAATAAAAGAACAAGGGAGCAGCGAAATCCTTCACTCTACCAGCGCTAGAGTCATAAAACGTTTTTACCAGAGTAGGAACCTCTCATGAAATTCGCAAAAACTGGCTCATTAGAAAAATTAAGAGGAAAAAAGTCAATGCCATTCTTCTTCATCACCTTTTTCTTCTTCTTCTACCGCTTTTCCTACACCTGAGGGGTCACGGGTACACAATGTGTCGCATATGTGGATTTGGCCCTGTTTTGCGGCTGGATACCTTTCCTGAAACTAACCTTATACGGAGGGATGTAATCACAATTGCAAGTTTCTGTGGTGGTTGGTAGTGTAATGTTTTGTCTGAATATGAAGAGGAAAGTTTTGGAAAACACAAGTCCAGTCCCCGAGCCAGAAGAATTAATTAAACACGATTACAATCCCCGACGCGGGCGGGAATCGAACCCGGGACCCTTCGAACAGAAGGCCTCAACTTTGACCATTCATCCAATGAGTCGAACAAAACAATCAATGCCATGAGGATATAATATTAATGAAGGGATGTCCCACAAAAATTTGCACATTTTAATAATTCGATATAAAATTTTGCGATAGGATCTGGAGCGCATATATATAAAAGTTTGGGCCGTAGGGTAAACTTGCACAAATCCAGTGTTTTTTTTATTTATGGCCCGTGATATTGAAACTGAATTCCATGAATGTCTGCCTCACTTGGATCACTTTGTCGCTTCTTGGATTTCATATTAAGGAGTTGCTGAGCCAAACCCAGTGTCGATTTTCGTTTGTACTTTGAGGGATTGAGTACGTGTGGTTCGCCAGAGTCGAGGTCAGTTTGTGATACAGGAACTTTCTTTGTTTCAATATGAACGGTATAACGAGGTATCGCAGTGTAGGGCACTATCAGTTTCCAGAACTATTAATTCGCTAAGTGGAAAATTTTATTTTACGGGCGCAGAGGAGAACTTGGAATGTTGATATAAACTATTGCAGTAGTCATTGTCGAGGATCATTCTGTAATAGCACAAATAAGCTCACCAGTACCAGCTGATATAGGAACCTCGAGGGTTCTATGTTCGAGGCCCTATCCATCTCCAGTAATATTGTTTAATTTCGGGAGTTCCGGAGTAGTTGTCACGGGAACAATCGCTCACAAATACAATTCATGTGTATCAGAGTCATTATACCACCACTGTCTGAAGAAAGAAGTCGTTACAAGTATGAAGTTCTACGCCAACATGGATCTAGTGGTATTATCAGTGGTGTTCATTTTCAACGTTATGTGCTAAACTGCTCGCAGGGTCCGACATATGGTCGCCGTCACCAGAAATGGTTCGGATAAGTTCCAATCCTATTCGAATTGTGTAAATAAAGAGTGTCCACACCAAGCCTGTATAAAGTTGTAGGTAAATGTTCATTTAAATTATGTCTTAGCAGTCATTGTTCAGTTAGGTTGGAGTGAGACCGCGGGCTTAATTTGCATGATTTTAATTACTAAGAAGTGCCTTCCTTTTTTTTGGCAAAGGGATAGATGATTTTGTGTATAAATATACCCATCACGTTTTCATTTTAATGGTGTTAGTTAATGTGATCTTCTGTGCAAGTAGAACCTCGAAGGCCACCCTAGAATCGAACTAGAAATCTTTCGGGAGATGAAAGGCACTCATTTAAATAATATACAGTGTGTATGCATGCGTGATTTTTCAGATTTTTGTGTTAAGAAGACAATCAACTGTCGAGTATTGAACCCATGACTTTATCCATGAAGGGGTACAGCGGGTCTGCTAGATGGTTACGCCTCAGGCGAAGGAGATTTGAAGCGAAGATTTGAGGTGCGGCGAAGGTGAGGGATTATCGATCTTGGACTAAAATTTGATCTGCCCCGGCATTGGCCTTAATACAGGAGAATGGAAAACTGAGGGAAACCATTCACAGGCCACCCGACCGTGGGTACCAGGTCATCCGCCTCCCGAATGCAGAGCTGCAAGGTTAGTAAAACTAACCGCTGTTGAGCCTAAGCTCACTCTTTGCCATTGCTGTTAGTCTATTAATATTCGTCTCATAAAAGTGTGTACAGATTTGTTTGATATAGTAGTCAAAAGTCATCTCCGTACAGGCCATGAAGGCCCTTGAAGTGGTGGAAGGTAAAGGCTTCCACTATTCCTAACCTCGGCACGTGATGGGGTAGAGTGGTTAGCTCCACGCCTGGCCGTCTTAGCCCCCAATAATTAACCTGGCGCTCATTTTTGGTATAGGCTGAGTGAACCTCAGGCCCGTATGCACCTCCGGAAGTGAAAATCTCGTTTCTTAAATTTTACGACTTCCTGACGGGGATTCGAAGCCACGTCCTTCCGGGCGAACCGAGCACGCCTTTACCGCCTCGCCTCTTGTTTGATATAAGTGACCCTTTTATAATTAACTGTGGCTAGTTTTTTTTTTGTTTTTTTTTTTTTTTGCTATTTGCTTTACGACGCACCGACACAGATATTTCTTATGGTGACGATGCTATAGGAAAGGCCTAGGGATTGGAAAGAAGCGGCCGTGACCTTTTTAAGGTACAGCCCCGGCATTTGTCTGGTGTGAAAATGGGAAACCACAGAAAACCATCTTCAGGGCTGCCGATAGTGGGGCTCGAACCTACTATCTCCCGATTACTGATACTGGCCGCACTTAAGCGACTACAGCTATCGAGCTCGGTACTGTGGCTAGGGCAGAGAAGGAAGCTTGTAAGTTGCATGCTAGCTGCTGGTACCCCTCAGCATCCACCTCCAGTGAAATGAGGTAACTACACAAATGCTTTCTGAGAGGATGGACTAGAATGGGATTCAATTTTCATTTATAGATTAGAAGAATCCCGTTCGTTATCTAGATGGTGGTAATTTTCTTCTTATGAGGGAACACAACGATATTAAAATCCCACCTTAGCACATGTCAGTTTGGGGAGGGTCCGAAAGTTCTTACAATGAAGGCAAAGCGTGATGATGAAAGACTTCCTAGGCCCTACGCCTTGCAAACCTAATACCATCAAGGTTGGAGGACAACAGGACTTGACCAAGGGAGATTAGGTATGAAATATATAAACACGGAGCTTGGTAAAAGTCAGTGAAAGCTGGGAATCTCGCTCACCACTCCACCTTTCCAAATTCAGAGTCCTTGTGGGTGGCCGTGTAAACAATCTTAATTCAGTGGCTAAGTAGTCAATTAAGTCCGGGCGAAATGGGTAGGGATATTACTCTGGTAACACCCGGTTCACCAAGATATTCTTTCCTGAACACATCTAGTCGATTTATGCCGTGTATTTTTGGGAACATGGGACCAATGACTCTGAAGTACGAACTAATAAGCATGGCGGACATGAGTGGGAGTTGAATTTTATTGCTGCACGAGGTGACTCGTCTGTGAATATAAATACCATCCTCAACTGGA